>NC_056731.1:1951017689-1951112689 GCF_019279795.1 Protopterus annectens
TGAGTTTATACCCGAAGACCAACAGAGATGACGCGGGTGGAGTGCGACATCAGCCAAGCCGGACCCGGACTTTGGAATCCGGCCGACTGCAGGGCTGCCTGACGACAGGACAACCCACTTGTTATGACTGCAGATGCATCCATGAAGGACATCTTTACCATTTTTTTCACTGTAGTGCGATTTTTGGAATTGGTGCATTTAAACAGGGGGTGTGCAGGGGGAGATACATGCTCACACAAAGATGCAGATAAGGAGACAAGTATTATGTCTTTTGTGTGGTGCACACCACTGTGTGCATGCTAAGTGTATACTGATGTAGGTATATAGAGAGATGTGGTGTATATGTATTTTAACAAAAAATAAAAGTTTGGTACACCAAAACAATCGAAGCCGACCAAAAATTCAAGTATGAAATCCTTTAATTTGCAAAATCAGTAAGCGCTTTCACGTTTACGTAAAACGTTTCATCCTAGAGGGTTACATGTACTCAAAATGCCGATGTTTGGCTCTACTTACCCCTCGATTCTCTCCAAGTGGCAGAAATTAAATTTGGAGACTAGCATTGGGTACATGAGACTGCTACTCTAACAATATATCATCATTGAGAATGATCTCAACATGGAGATCCACAAACTTGAACATGAATTACGTTTATTAATGACCTCCCTGAAAATGAAGGAGTTCATCAGTGAACTGTCTACTATGTTAACTTCTTTAGACAGTAGACTCATGTTAGCCAAGAAAAAGAAATTAGGGAGGGATTGCTCCGATTTCCTCCAAGGGAACATTTTTTCATAGCCGAGAGAACAAGTATGTAGAGGAAACACCTTCCACCCCTCAGAGAGACTACAATCTACAACATCTGTTCAACTGTCATTATCGTCTGATGTAACATCATTTCCGCCCCTCAATATAGAGACGGGTTCCGCCAACATGGTGACTTCCGCTGAGCTCATAGCTCAGGCAGAACAGGCCACTGTTACTTCACAGTCTGCCATTAATAGGAAAGAAATTCCCCAGACTTCTCGCACAGAAATGCCAGTGGGTGACTTGACATCGCTCCCTTTTCCCCTTTCATTTTGGCAGGTCCAACAGCACACGTAGAGTCCACAATACATAGGGAGAAAACGGAAAGTCTCGCTGGAAGAAGCACAACTAGAATTTCAAAAGAAGTCATTGAAAAGTACAGTTTTGTACCTACCATAAATGTAGATGTCCGATAGGTATCCATCTGCAGTCATCACATATGGGTTGTCCTGCCTCAGGCAGCCCTTCAGTCGGCCGGATTCCAAAGTCTGGGTCCGGCGTCGGCTGATGTCGTCCTCTCCCCGACGTCAGAGCGCCTGGGGTATAAAAGAGTCAGCAGACGCCATCTTCCTCAGTGTTTCTTGCCCCAGATGCCAGGTACCCTCAAAGGAAGGCTAAATTTGGAGAAATGCAATAAATTCCAAACATGCACAGAAATATATATGCATGCATATATATATATATATATATATATATATATATATATATATATATATATATATATATATATATATATAACAAATACACCATAATAGATAACCCCAACTAGCTATGAGAGGGGAAGTACCCAATAAATACCCAAGAGGGGAAGGAGGGAGGGTAAACCTGACTGCAGATGCATACCTATCGGACATCTACATTTCTGGTAGGTACAAAACTGTACTATGTCCTTCAAGGATGCATCTGCAGTCATCACATATGGGTAGAATACCATAGCCAAACTGGGGGTGGAGGATCTATGTAAAGGATGGTGTAGCTAAAATGCCCTGCAGGACTGCCGTAGCAAAGCCTGCTCTGGATCTGGAATATAAATTTAAATTGTAATGCTTGGAAAATGTATGCACGGAGCTCCATGTAGCAGTTCTAAAATGTCCTTGGTAGCCACCCCTCTTAAGAAGACTGTGGAGGTGGCTGTGGCTCTGGTGGAATGAGGTCTAATGTTAGCTGGCACAGTTTTTCCATGAGAGGAACAACAAAAACGTATGCAATTCCCTATCCATTTTGAAATTGTCTGTTTAGAAATTGCTTTTCCTTGTGCACCAGCAGCATATGCCACCAACAGCTGGTCAGTTTTTCTGCAGCTTTTAGTTCTGTCCAAGTAGTAGCGCAACTGTCTGTGTATGTCCAGAGTGTGCATTAGTTTCTCCCCTTTGTTTTGTGGATTTGGAAAGAAGGTAGGCAGGTGAATAGCTTGGTTTAATGAGACCCTGGATACCTCCTTTGGCATAAATGAATGATTGGTTCTCAATGAGACTCTGTATTGATGAAAAATAAGAAATGGCTGTACTGCCATGAGGGCCTGTAACTCAGATACTCTTCTTGCTGAGGTTATGGCCAGAAGGAAGGTGGTCTTCCAAGACAGGAACTGTAGTTCTGCAGATGCTGCTGGTTCAAAGGGAGGCAGAGTTAGTTTTTCCAACACGAAGTTAAGGTCCCAAGTAGGCACTGGAGGTTTCCTTGGAGGATTGATGTTTTTAATTCCTCTTAGAAACTGTCTTAGGAGAGGATGAGAAAAGACAGGTGGCTCAGTATTGTACTCTGCTGAAATTGCTGAAGCATGAATTTTAATGCAAGAGTAAGACAGGCCATTATGTAGCATTTCTGCCAAGTATTCCAGGATATGTGCCATGTTCATCACTGTCGCATCTAGGCCCTTTGTGATGCTCCAAGTGTGAAATCTTTTCCATTTTGCTGAATATGCCTTTCTTGTGGAAGGCCTGCGAGCTTCCATGATGATATCCTTCACTCTCTTGGATAGCTTATCCTGAGGAGGAGTCATGGTATTTTCCAGGCTGTTAGTTGCAAGGTTTCAGGTTGGAATGCAGAGTTTTGTAACTGTGCTGTGTCAGGAGAAGTGGCCATTGAGGAAGAGGCCATGGTTTCGTGCGTGACATGCTCTTTAACCGTGGGTACCAGTGCTGTCTTGGCCAGTCCGGAGCTATCAGAATCACTTTTGGCTGCTCTGTCCTGATCTTCAGTAAGACCTTGGTCATTAATGGAAGAGGTGGAAATGCATACACTGTTAGAGTTCTCCAGCTGAAAGATAGGGCGTCCACTTTCCATGCTTGTGGGTGGTATGTCCTTGAGCAGAATTTCTTCAGCTGATGATTGTGTGGGGAGGCAAAAAGATCTATGTCTGGCCTTCCCCATGACTGTGTTATCTGTAGGAAGCTGTCTGGGTGCAGCATCCATTCGTGTGCATCCATACTTCTGCTAAAGCTGTCCGCCAGTATATTGTCTTTTCCTGGCACAAACTGGGATTGCAGCTCTATGTTGAGTTTCAAGGAAAGTTCCCATAGATTCATTGCCAGTCTGCAAAGAGGGTAGGAATGGGTGCCTCCTTGCTTTTTTATGTACCATATAACTGTGGTGTTGTCTGTCCTTATTAGCAGGTGGCCTTGATGCAGAAAGTTTGAAGGCCTCGATTGCATGTATCACTGCCAGCATTTCCTTTTGGTTTATGTGCATGCGTTGCTCCTTTTGTGACCATAGTCCTTGAATACATCTGCCCTCCATGTGTGCTCCCCAACCGTGGTCTGAAGCATCCGTTGTAATGGTTTGGCTGGCTATTGGTTTGCTGAAGGGCAGACCCCTGTTTGACTGGCTTGCTTGAGCCCACCACAGAAATTCCTTTTGGAGGCATGGAATGAGTGGGATCAAAGTTTCTAAGCTGTGACTGTGCTGAGTCCATAAACTCCTTGGGTACCATTGTAGTTTCTTCATATGCAGCCTTGCTTGTGGAATCAGAAGAATGCAAGATGCCATGTAACCCAGGGCCTGCAGGATTTTCCTTGCAGTCAGCTGAGTTTGTCTTGTCAGATTCTTGAAGTAATCTGGTAGCTGTCTTTGTTTTTCTTTTGTGAGAAAAGCCATTTGGGTGGTTGTGTCTAGATCCGCACCCAGAAAAGTTATTCTCTAGGATGGAACAAGTCCCAGATTTGTGAATGTTGACTGTATATCCCAAGGCCTGCAGTAGGCGGATGGCATAATTCAAGTCCTGTACCAAAGTTTGTTGGCTGTCCGCTTGTATAAGGCAGTCGTCCAGATATGGGTATATTTGAATCCCCTGAAGTCTGCAGTGTGCAATTACTGATGCCAGGCATTTCGTGAGTACTCTGGGCGCAGTAGATAAGCCAAACGGCAATGCTGAGAATTGATAATGCTCTGAACCTGCAAGAAATCTGAGGTGTCTTCTGCAACTTTGTCTGATAGGGACATGCAGGTATGCCTCCTTGAGGTCTAGAGTCACCAGCAAAGACCCCTTGCCCAGCATGGGAAGGAGTTGCTGTAGAGTCAGCATTTTGAATTTTGGCACAATGAGATAAGTATTCAGTGCGGACAAGTCGAGAATAGGCCTTCACTGATTTTCTTTTCTTGGAACAAGGAATAGTCTGGAGTAAAATCCTTGGCCTTGTTCTGAAAGAGGAACCTTTTCTATAGCTTTCATTTGCATTAAGTTGGAGATTTGTTTCAAAGCCTCTGCCCTTTGATTTGGTGGCAGGTCTGGCATGCCTTTTCTTTTTGGCAATGTGTGAAAATGGAACCTGTATCCTTTATCTATTATTTGCAGTGTCCATTTATCTCTTGTAATACTGTGCCAATTTTCTGAGAATAAGGAAAGCTTTCTGCCCAAAGGTGCTTCTAATTGAGCCCTGGTTGGCAGAGTCAAAGCAAAGTCATTGAGTCTGTCCTTGTGCAGCAGTTGTAGGTTCTGCACTACCTCTCTGGTTGGGAGGCTGCCATTGATGTCCTCTGTAGGAGCCTCTAGCTTGCCCTCTACCTCTGGCACGCCTGTTCTTGCCTCTCTGTAATCTTTGTGTCCCCGGAAAGGACCAATTCTTGGTAGGCCAATTTCTGCTGAATCTTGGTGGTTGGACTTGTAGAAAATCTTTGACTGTTTGCACAGATTTTGCCTTTTCCTCAAATTTCTTTAAGACCTCCTGAGGAGTGGAGCCAAATAACTTTTGCTTTTCCAGTGGAGCATCCAGAAGCTTAGCTTTAACATGGTCTGGCAGAGATTGTTCCTTCAGCCAAGCATGCCTACGTATGACTGCACCTGTCATAGCTGACCTACATGAAGCTTCCAATGCATCATAACCACACTGTAAGAAATGGTTGCTAACCTGCTGGGAGTTATGTACCAGATCCTGAAGTGATTTGCGATCTAGGGGTTCAGGTGAAGACAGTTTCCTATGCAATTCATTTAACAAATGCTCTTGGTACTGTATCATATGAAATTGACAATTTAATGCCCTCATAGAAAGAGTAGCATAAGTATACACTTTTTTACCCCATCTCGCTAAAGCCCTGGACTCCCTTTCAGAGGGGAGTGGATTCTTAGTAGTGGAAGCTGCAACCCCTTTATGGCCCTGGGAAATGGTTTCTGGATCAGCAGAGTGGGCCTTGTAAAGAAAAAGATGCCAGTCCGGGACCCTGTAGTACCTATCGGGTTTGACAGGGGCCGGAGTAAGTGTGTCGGGTTATGCTAGACTCAGAGTACACATCATCAATGACAGTCAAAACAGGATGACTAGCCAAAGGTCTATGCTGAGGTAAATGCAGAAAAGTTCTTAATCTTTTCCTGGAATCAGAGAATTCCTGGCCCTGCCATTTGAAATGCTCTCTCATAGTGTGAAGGGTCTCCCTGAAGGATAGTTCTTCAGGAGGGGAGGCCGAGGGGATTGATTCCTCTGCATCAGAATCCTTGTATGCCGAAAAAGCCTCCTCCTGGTAGTCCGAGAGAGCAGAGCCATCAGAGGCCTCCTCTGAGGAGTGGGGATCAGAGGGCTCAACCCTGGGCCTTTTGTCTAGAGGGGGTTGAGAGCCCCTGTCCGGATGGGGTTGAGAGCCCCTAATTAAGGAGATAAGGTCCTCTGCTAAAGTTAGAATCTGTGAACTGGTAGAGGGTCCCTGAGGAATAACCCTGGGAGGCATAGCTTTTGTACATTTAGCAGCTTTTGCCCTGGTCAAAGCCTTTACGGACATGGATGCAGGAGGCCTAGCTGCACCACGTGCTGGTGTAGTTTTGTCTAGAGGAATGGTGTCGGAAGTTTCCAAAACACCAGTTTCTGAAGGAAATTCAATAACAGACTCAGCAGGGGCCTCCGGGGCCGAGGTTGTCGGTTGCTCGGTTTCGGGGGTCGGAAGTACCAAGGACTCTGTTTCAGCCGAGACCGAGACACTCGCGGTAGGCCTGGCCGTGGTTTCAGCCGAAACCGCGGCCCGCGTGTGTCGGTCCTTGTCCCTCCGTTTCTTTGTTAAATGTGAAGTCGGAGTCTCTGACGGCATATTGTATGAAAAACTAGCCCCAAAAATTCCTCTGCAAACCCCGCCCGACGTCTAAGAGTGCGTGGGTCGAAGGAAGCACAGGCTGAACAGGCCGTGACGTCGTGGTCTGGGCCTAGGCAGGGGAGGCAGTAAGAGTGGAAATCCTTGTGTGGTATTTGTTTCCCACAAGTTAAGCAATTATTAACTTTATCTGACATCGGCTGAGGCAAGAGAGAGTCCCCAACGGGGTACTTAGCTTTTTAAGTCTTCGGTAGCTGAATTACAGGAGCTGGCCGACCGGCACTTGTGAACTGCTTCTGCTTCGGGCACCACGCGGCAAGAAAGACTGAGGAAGGTGGCGTCAGCTGACGCTTTTATACCCCAGGCGCTCTGACGTCGGGGAGAGGGCGACATCAGCCGACGCCGGACCCAGACTTTGGAATCCGGCCGACCGAAGGGCTGCCTGAGGCAGGACAACCCATATGTGATGACTGCAGATGCATCCTTGGACATCCAGCAAATCGGAACTTATAATAAACTTATCCAATTATGATTTAACGAAAAAAGAGATAGCAGTTTTAAGTAAAGGATTATCTTTTGTCCCTTCACAATATGTAGATGTTGTAGATTTAATTATTGATTTGAAATGCTTTACTAGGAATTTAACACTTTCCCTACATTATAAAGATAATGACAATGTTACAGATGATTCACGTTTTTAAGGGGCCCTCCTCTTATATACCTTTGACGCACCCCTTAATTGACAGCTTTTAAAAAGCCTGAGAGAGATTTGACTGCTTTCCAACTTGAACAGAAACTTAAACCAGAGTTTTACAATGTAAGCAAAGGAGAGAGACATGCCTTGAAAACACTTGAGAATAGCTCCTCTATTGTTATTAGACAAGCAGATAAAGGGGGAGCAGTTGTATTATTAGATGCTAATTTTTATAATGTGACCATAAATAACATGTTGTTAGACACTGAGACATAAATGTTTAACCACTGCTCAATTGGATGCATTGATTAAGAGGGTATACGATGATCTCTATGATATGCTGATGTGCAACATCACTGACGAACATTTGTATAAATATCTATTGAAAGAAAAACCCCTTGTACCCACATTTAGAGGGCTACCCAAGGTACACAAAACCTTGATAAACCCTCCTTTAAGACCGATTGTTTCCAATAAAGGATGGCTAACAGAAGCCATGTCCATTTTTGTGGAAAAACAGTTACGACCTGTAGTAGAGTGACTATTTTGAGAGAGAGAGACAACATTTTCTAGAGACTTTAGTGACATACATTGATGATGATTATATGAAGGATGATGACTTCATGGTAACGTTAGAGGTCACGTCACTTTTCACTAGTATATCCAATGACATTGGCATTGAGGACCTAAGGCTGTTTTTAATACAGAAGGGGTTTATTAATGATATTATTAGAATAACGATGTTAATGGATTTAATTTTGAATAATGTCTTTACATAAGAGATTTTTTTACAGGTCACGGGTGTGGCAATGGACACACCATGTGCCAATTTGGTATTGGCATATTGGGAACACACCTATATCTTAGAGCACATGTTTTTTTCAAAACACATCAAATACTATAGACGTTTTGTAGACTATGTCTTTCTCATTTGGAGAGGAGACCTCCTAATATTGAATGATTTTATTACCTATATTAATGGCACTACGACTTTCCTTGCTTTAACTGGCAAGAATTCAGATGCAGATTGAATTTTTGGATGTATTATTAAAGAAGTGTAACACTGTTACCACAGAAGTTTTTAAGAAAGATTGTAGAAGGAATGGTTTTTTACATCGAGACAGTATGCATCCAACACACATTCATCAAAATATAGTTAAGAGCCAGGCACTTACAGCTTCCCGCATAATCAGTGATGATAATGTGTTCTGAGAAGCTATTTTAGACATGAAGACAGAATTTGTCGCAAGAGGTTACCATCAGAAGGATTTACACATATTAGGAGAAGTTGAACGAAGTACAACAGGCCAACCTTTCATCAAGAGAAGTAGGTCAACACAAATCAGAAAAATACAAAGTTCCACTAGAACTTTGAATAGATTTCTTATTCCATACACTAACAGGAATAAAAAAAGTGACAACTGATTAAAAGGAATTGGAACATACTATTATTAGATAAAGATGTTGAGAAGTTAGCTGGCACTGTTCCTAGTTTTTGTTATAAGAACACCAAATATTTGAATCAGATTTTATGTTACCAACACAGAAGTCAGAGACCCAAGCCATCTCTCAAAATAGGAACTTTGCCTTATTGTAATCAATGTACTTATATAGCCAGCACAAATATATTTATACATCCAGACACCCATATAAAACATGAGTTTCAATACTATGCAGATTGCAGAACCAGGAACGTTGTTCACCTCGCTACTTGTCAGAAACGTCATAGCTTTTATGTAGGTAAAGCAAACAGAACACTACGAGAAAGAATAAGAGAACACATATATGCCATCAATAAAGAAAATGAGAATAATGCGATAGCCAGACATGTTATTAATAACAATACCTCACAATTTCAAATTCTTAGTTTTAGAATTTATTGCTACTACAGTGAGACTAGGAGACATAGGTAATCACACTGAAAAAGAGGAAGGGAAATGGATTATTAGGCTACAAGCTGATAAAGGCCATGGTTTGAATGAAAGGGTTTCCCTTAAACCCTTTCTAAAAGATCGTGCATGAAAACATTAATTTTTTGTTAGACCCTCCTTTTGTTACTATACAGCATTATGGAATCCATGTGTATTTTTCAGATTTTTCGTATTTTTCACAGATAATTTTTGCACATAGAGATTTTATGAACCATGTATAATTGGTTGTTATATTGTTTATTTTATGTAATACTGGTACCATGAAGCTATGATGTTATATTCTTGGTCATCAGATTTTTTTTTATTTAACATTACATTTTATAAAGGTAGGATTTTATGAACACAGACACTAAGAAGCAAGCACTATTTAAGCAGACTTGTTATTCATGGTTTTTAGACAGTCTGACGAAACGTTTTACATAAACGTGAAAGCGCTCACTGATTTTGCAAATTAAAGGATTTTATACTTTAATTTTTGGTCGGCTTCGATTGTCTTGGTGTACCAAACTTTCGTTTTGTTAGATTTTGTTTTGTTTGCTTGGTACTTCACCCTGTCGGTGTTTCTCTATTTTAGTATATGTATTTTAGCTTAGGTCATGACAATCACACTTAGTAAATGTATAGAAACACTCAAAGTTGTATGTTTTGGATTAGGATAAAAATTAATTTAGGTCATATTCAGAGTCAACTTTAACCAACTGATTTAAATGTAAAGCACCAACAAAACATGAGGTGCATCGACCCAACACAATACAGTGGCTTCAAAATGAATAAGTGGTGATATGCATACCTGAAAGACATGCCCCCCAAAGAGAAATCCATGTTAAGATAGCAGAAACATAGTGCACTCTAACAGCATTCATGCAGGAGCACAGCCTACAGCTGACTTGTCTGAAAGTCAAAGTAGTAACAAACTAGTACTTTCAGAGTGAATTTTGATCCAGACAGAATGAAAGACAGTGATGTTTAACAGAATGGCAAGAACACTGCACAGAGCAGCATCAGAAATGGACTTCAGACATGCAATGCAAGGTCTGAAAACATCATTCATGGAAATGTCACTGTTTACAACTGCCAAAAAAGTAGCAGAGGAGTCATTTAACAGCATGTGCTCTAGAAAATATTACATTTAGCTTTCATTACTTGACTGATGTGACGAGAGAGTATATGATACAGTACAAGTAAAGTGGGAGTTCTGTCACTTTGCTGTATAATATCTACCAGTACATAAATTCAGATTGCAGCATGTATGGTTAACAACTAATGAAACATGCTGCAGCTCTCTCTAGAAATGCAAGAGTCAGCACAAAAGAAATAGGTCAAATGAAATTAACAGAAGAAAAACTCTTTTGTACAAATGTGCTACCAGACACAAAAGAGCTTTGATACTTATTTTGAATGAGAAAAACTACACATTGTCAAAATACACAGATCAAAAGAAACGGACAATGAATAAATCCATTTATGTACCAAGATGCAATGCTTACAGTGGATATAAAAAGTGTACACACCCCTGTTAAAATGCCAGGTTTTTGTGATGTAACAAAATGAGACCACAATAAATCAATTCAAAACTTTTCCCACCTTTAATATGATCTATAACCTGTACAATTCAATTGAAAAAAAATCTTTTAGGGGGAAAAATATAACAAAAAAGTACAATACGCTGGTTCCATAATTGTGCACACCATTAAACTAATACTTTGTGTGTGCACACCCTTAAAATATTTTGCTTAAGCACCTTTTGATTTAATTACAGCATTCAGTCTTCTTGGGTACACACCTGCCATAAATTAGAGAAACTGATTAACCAAATAAAGTTTAGCTGTCCCAGTAGGATTTTCCTTAACTCAGTTGCCTGCTACAGCAAAAGCCATGGTTCGCAGACAGCTTACAAAGTATCAAATGGATCTCATTGCTGAAAGGTATCAGTCAGGAGAAGGGTACAAAAACACTTTCACAGCATTGGATATACCATGGAACACAGTGAATACGGTCATCAAAAAGTGGAGAAAATATGGGACAACAGTGACATTGCAAAGAACTGGTCGTCCTTCCAAAATTGATAAAAAGACTAAACGAAAACTGGTCCGGAGGGCTGCCAAGAGACCTACAGCAACACATAAGGAGCTGCAGGAATTTCTGGTAAGTACTGGTTGTGTACTACATAGGTAGGTACTAGGCTATTGGCCCTAGGGCCTATATAAGCCTAGCCAAAAGGTACCCTGGCTTTTGCCACCCAAGAAAATTATTTTCCTGTGCCACTGTCGAGCAGAGCCACAAAAGTGATCCCCGGGGTGAATTTCCCTTCTCCCATCCAATCATCAAGAATTTTCTTGGAGTGCTAATGAGGAGCTTTGTTTTATATAGATAGGTAGTTTGTTCCAGAGTATGGGAAGTCTCTGGGACAGGAATCTATCCCTCCAGCATGTTCTGTTTATTGTGGTGACAAAGTTTAGGTCCCTAGAGCGTGTAGCTCGTAGGGATAGGGATTTCTTTAAGTGGAGCATGTCTAAAAGCTCTGGGCTTGACACAGCTTTGTGCATTAAGCAGAGATCGCCTCTGAGTAGGCAATATGCGACGGAGTAAAGCTGCAGTTTTTTTTAGACTGTCTGCATACGGCATCTGTTTGAGGCCAGTAATTCTCTTTGTGAGGTATTTCTGCAGCCTTTCCAGTTGTAGATGTCTTGTGAGGTACATACCAAAAGGGGCACTGTACTCTATAATGGGTCTAATGAGTGACGAGTGGAGGGGAACAATGACCTCTTTTCCTGGATGAGAAACCTTTTGTGATGAGGTGTGCCATGTAGAAGGATGTCCCGACTACTATGGCAATGTGATTATCAAAGGAGAGACTACTGTCCACCTGTGTCCCAAGGTCTCTTATAACACTATTGGAGTTAAGTAGACTACTGCCTATGTGGTAGTTCATGGGTACAGAGTTTTTACCAAAAGGGATGACAATGCAGTTTTTGGCACTGAGCTTGAGGCCATGGCTTTGACACCAGGCATCTGTCTCAGCGAGGCCCTTTTGTAGGATGTCCACATCTTTTGGAGTTTTGATTATGGCTCCTAGTTTGCAGTCATCTGCGAACTTCATTAGCCAAAGACCCTCTGTGTTAGCCTGTACTTCAGAGAAGTAGATACCAAACAGGGGAGGACCAAGGACTGAACCCTGTGGTACTCCACTTGTCACTGGTCTAAAGTTGGATTTGGAGTCTGCTACTTTCACAGTGTGTGTTCTGTCAGTGAGCCAGTTGGCAACCCATCTTGTGACACATGGATTTATACTTAGTTTAGTGAGTTTATCTATAACAGAGTGGGGGGATGGTGTTGAAAGCCTTGGCGAGATCTAGACAGGCTGTGTGAACCACCTTACCCTCATCTGCGGCTTTGGTGACCGCTTCAAGTAAGTCTCTCAGGTTTAGGAAACATGATCTGCCTTTTACAAACCCGAACTGGGTGGAGTCCTGAGTTTGGAGATTACCAATGTCATTGTTATAAGTTCCATGATGATACGTTCCATAGCCTTGCAGACCAGGCTCGTTAGGCTAATGGGGCGGTAGTTTCCGGGGTCTGTGGTGGCTCCTTCTTTGTGGAATGGGATAACAGTCGCTGTGCACCATTCAGTGGGCACACAACCTGAGGTGAGGCTATAATTGAACATGGTACTTAGGTGGGGTACCAGTTTGTTCTGTAGTTCATGTAGAACACAGCCTGGGATGATGGCAGGTCCCATGGATACTGTGTTCTTGGCTTTGGATAGTGTGTTTTTTTTACCTGTGCAGCCGTGATTACAGGAACCTTGCATTCTTCTGTTATAGAGATGGGCCCTTTAGGGGATGACAGGGGGGTAAAGTTAGCACTGACCCTATCTGCCAGGATGCAGTTGGTCCTGTATATTTAGTGCCATTGTGCTGTAACTCGGAGCAGATCTGAGTGTTGCCATTGAGATTCTTGACATAGCTACAGAATGCTTTGTAGTTGTCTTTAGAGTCAGCTGCGATTTTGTTTTTGGAACTAGCTTTGGAGGATTTTATGAGGGTTCTCAGCTTTTTACTGAGGCTGACCAGGGAGTTTCTCCAATCATGGGATTTTACTCTTTTTGCAACAGTTTCTTTCTGTTGTAGAGTTTGTTTATGGCAGGGGACCACCAGATTGGCTTCCTTTTTTTGGAGGATAGCATCTTGGTTCTGTTAGGGATTGCACAACCCATGCACTCGTTTAAGTGTTTATAAAGTGCATGTGTGTAGGATTCAGCAGTCATATCTCTATTGTCCGTCAGCATGGGTGTCGTGAAGTTTGCCACTTAAGCGTGAAGTTGGCTTTGGAGAAATGGCTTTGGAGAAATTTTTTATTGTGGTTTCCCTAATGGGGGGTGGGGGAGGGATGTGGATGTCTAGGGTGATTAGCTTGTGGTCGGATCTGACCAACAAGGAATTGACCTCTGGTGTGGAGCACCGGTTGCCCATGTTAGTAATAACCAGTTCTAGGATATTGCTAGTCCTGGTGGGGGTGTAGATGTGGATAAGTTGATCCAAGGCACTGAAATTTATGAATTCCAGAAAACGTTGAGCACAAGAGTTGGTACGAGTAGTTTTCCCAGTTAATGGTGGGGTAGTTGAAATTGCCCATTATTAGGCTAAGTTGTACCCTAATATTTTCCAGTGTATCAAGAAATGAGGAGTGGGAATCCTGGGGCATGGTGGGGGATGTGTAGCAAGCTACAATTTGGTTTGCGGTCTTGCCCAGAGTTAATTGCACTTGGATAATCTCAGATGCATTATGCTGAGCAACTAGCCTGGAGGTGTGGATATCCTTAATGAATATGGACATGCCTCCGCCTTTAGTGTTTCGGTCCAGGTTAGTTGGCCAAAAGGTGTAGTATGAATTATAGCCTGGTATTGCAGGGGTGCTCTCTGGAGCCTTGAACCAGGTCTCTGTCACTGCACAGATGTCGATGTTCTCCATTTTAAAGGAGTGCCCCGCGTGAGTGCATTTTGAGGTTTAGACTTCTAGTATGGAGTAGCAATACCCTCAGTCTTCTTGCTTGTATCTGTTACGGTGGTGAATGTGTCATTTGAACCTTGCCTAAAAAAGGCACTAGCTAGTATCCAGAATCCCAGGGGCGACAGGTGCAGGCCATCTCTAGCAAAGCACTGTGGTTTGTTGATCATGTCATCCCAGGCAGACAGATACTGGATCCCCTTAGAATGGCACCAGAAACTTAGCCAATTGTTGAAGTCAATCATTTTGTCCTTGTACTGTGGTATCATTCTGAGTGATGGCAGGATGCTACTTAGGGCTAGGGTCATATACCTGCCTGGGCTACAAGATCGGACAGCTCCTCCATGTCCCTTTTCATGTAGTCCATGGAGGTACGTCTCTGGTCATTCACACCAACATGGACAATGACAGAGTCATATTTGTACTTGTGGAATGACCTAAGTGCATGCGTTATGTGGCGGATCCTGGCACCAGACAAGCAGCTGACAGTAACTTTCTCCTTGTTTAGCCTTGTGAGTGGAACATCAGTGTGCCTGACTGCAGTCTCACCTATGACTACAGTGTTGGGTATGTTGTTATGCCTTATGGGCTGTGGTTGAGTGGCACACAGTTTGTGGGCTATGTCTCATTTGGGTTGTGTTGGGGGGGGGGGGAGTGGAGGTTGCTTGCGTTTCTGCTCTGGAGGTCCCTGTTGCTTGGGCAGGTTTTTACTGAGAGCATCTGCGAATGTAGGTGTGTGTTTTGTGTTTGTGTGTTTTGGTGGTGTAGGTTTTGAGGGACTATGTGCCAAGTGTGGTGTGGTGCAAGTGTTTACCTTCTCCTCTTGACTGTCTAAGTCCAGTCTTAGGTGAAGAGAGCTTTACTTCCAGTTTGCCTATATAAGTGCATCTCTCACAGGTTGTAGTGTTGGGTGGTAGGAGGAGAGGGTACATGAGGCAACTGCTGCATTGCCCCAAAATGCCCAGATTCATCAGGTAGACAGGAGAAAACACCGGGAGCTGACCCTTAGACATGCCTGGGTAAGTGCTCATTTGTTAAGCACCAGAAACTGCTTTCCTCTAGACAGTGAGGAAAGTTGAGTGATGTAGTAATTTGTAACTTTAGTGCTTACAATAAGTTCTGAACAAGTGCTGAGCTCAAAGAAACAAACTGGAGTGCTGAAACTAAAAAACTGGCTAGTTCTAAGAAACAAAATTAAGCTAGAAGGCTTCCCTGCAACAAAAAGGCTTGGGGGCTTAGAAGCCCACAAATAGTCCTGGACACAGCAAATCTGTATCCAGACTAGACTACCCACAGGAAAGGCAGGAAATAAGCTTAGAATTTTTTTTAAGTATAAAGAGAGAAAGGAGGAGCAGAAACTAAGCCGACTGGCCTTCTCAAATGTTCTCCCTGTATTAGGTAGAATGAGATAATGACACTAAACTGGGAGGAGGGTCCCAGATCAAATTTACAGTAGGGGCGGGCAACTGCAAAGCCACCAACTATAAAAACAGCATGCCAATAGGGAGGGAGGCTGGGAAACAAACTGCAGAAATGTTTCTCACAGCAACATGTGACAACAATCTCCCATATTCTCCATATGTCTAGACTATGGGGTAGGGTTGCAAGATGGAAGCCTTTCTTACACAAAAAAATATCTAAGAACGGCTAAAATTTGCGAAACAATACATGAAGTCTCCCAAAAGCATGTGGGGAAAATGAGTTATGGTCTGATGAGACCAAGGCTGAAACTTTTGGCCACAATTCCAAATGGTACGTTTGGCGCAAAAACACTTGCATCACCAAAAGAACACCATCCGCATGATGAGGCATGGTGATGGCAGTATCATGCTTTGGGATTGTTTTTCTTCAACTGGAACTGGGGCTTTAGTCAAGGTGGAGTTATGAACAGTTCCATACACCAGTCACTTTTGGCCCAAAACCTTCAAGTGTCTGCTAGAAAGATGAAGAGGAATTTCACCTTTCAACATGACAATAACCCCAAGCATAAATACAAATTAACAGAAGAATGTCTTCACCAGAAGAAAATTAAAGTTTTGGAATGGCCCAGCCAGAGCCCAGACCTAAATCCAACAGAAAACCTGTGGTGTGACCTGAAGAGGGCTGTGCAGAAGAGATACCCTCGCAATCTGACGATTTGGAGCGCTTTTGCAAGGAAGAGTGGACAAATATTGCCAAGTCAAGATGTGCCATGCTGATGGACTCCTACCCAAGAAGGCTGAATGCTAGAATTAAGTCAAAAGGTGCTTCAACAAAGTATTGGTTTAAGGGTGTGCACACACAACAAAGTACTAGTTTAAGGGTGTGCACACACAACAAAGTACTAGTTTAAGGGTGTGCACACACAACAAAGTACTAGTTTAAGGGTGTGCACACTTATGGAACCAGCATAGTATAAGTTTATTTTTTTATATTTTTCCCCTAACAGATGTGTTTTTCAAGTGAATTTTTCAGGTTATAGGTCACATTAAAGGTGTGAAAAGTTTTGAAATTACTTATTGTGGTCTCTTTTTTATATCACAAAAACCTGGCATTTTAACAGGGGTGTGTACACTTTTTATATCCACTGTACATTACAAAATGCATTTAGGGAGTATTCTAAAGTAAGCAATAAGTAACATGAAATGCAAGGAATAGAGAACTCCTACTGTTTGCAAGATGAATCGAATATGCTTTCTACTGAAGTAGCAGCAGGTAATAAATTACATGAAATGGAAAAAAAAATGGGAAAAAAAAACAAGTCATTGGCTAAATTAATTAACAGCTTAAAAAAGAGTGAATAACTGTTTACAAATGCTTTCTATAGAAACTAGAACTCATGACGGAAGGTTGTAAAACACCTTTCTTTGACAATAAGACACAAGCTAAATATGAATGATTCAGCATAAATTGTATTGAGAGTAAATCAGGAAAAAAGTGCAAGAAACGTCTCTGTGGGAAAGATTTTCAATCCATAAATATCTACGGTAGCGTTGCTGCCTCACAGCAAGAGGTTCTCCCATTTGATTCTCGGCTGAAGTGCGGGGAGTGCCTTCTGTGTGGAGTCTGCATGTCCTCCCCGCGGTTGGGTGGGCGTTTGAAAGACATGCGTAAATGGCATGCCTTCGTTGAAGGTTGAACGTTGAGCTGGCACCTCTGCGTTCGTCAAAATCTACTGCCAATCATTAGCGGACAGGAGTTCCGCTGTGGCGACCCCTAACCGGGAAAATCTGAAAGACAACATATATCTAGTTAAATCACTATAAATTAATCAGATCAGATGATGGTAGTAGAGGTAAGCAAACTTAAATTTGTCCCAAGTCAAATAAATAATAAAAAATATATAACTTTAATTATACAGAAGTATTCAAAAGTAATCCGAGCAGGGTAGCCAGTCTGCTTCCAGTCGAAAATCCTTTATTAAGTACAGAGATAAGCGATCCAAGTAAAACAAAAATAGAGTAAAAGTTTCCTCACAAGCTTTCTAACTGCATATATACCTTTTATCAGGCAAGGGAGTTGTTTATTTTGCTGTAAAACAAGTGCTACTGGTTGTTGTCTCTTTCGGCTTTTCCCAGTTAGGGGTCGCCACAGCGGAACTCCGGTCCACTAATGATTGGCACTAGATTTTTATGTGCTGGCTTGCCAGGCCTAACGCACAACCTTCAACGAAGGAACGCCCATTCACGCATGTCGCCACACAGAAGACTCTCTGAGAATCGAACAGGCAACGTCTGTGAGGCGACAACGCTACCGCAGCACCACCACAACAGTAAAACAAGTGCTACTGATATAAACGTTAAATTCACATCCCTTCCCCCATCAGTGTGACATTCAAGCTGGTCCTGCACTACTTAGTAGCTGCCATGATAAAAATTTTAACGTAATTTAAAGTTAAATTTAACATGTACACCAATAACTGTTTTACAATACAATACCACTCCCTTGCCTGATAAATGTATTTATAGTTAGAAAGCTTGTGAGGAAACTATTACTCTTATTTTTGTTTTACTTGTATCGGTTTGTCTGTGTACTCAATAGTGGATTTTCAACTGGAAACAGACTGCCTACCCTGCTTGGATTAGTTTTGAATACTTAGTAATTCTGTATAATATTTCAAATTGGGCGGCCACAGTGGTGCAGCGGTTAGCATGCCTCACAGCAAGAGGTTCTCCGGTTCGATCCTCAGCTGTGGTGCCATCTGTGCGGAGTCTGCATACCCTCCCTGTGGTCGCGTGGGTTTCCTCCGGGTGCTCCAGTTTCCTCCCACATCCCAAAGACATGCTGTAGGTGGACTGGACACACTAAACTGGCCCTAGGCATGAGAGAGAGTGTGGGCGAGTGTGTGGGCGAGTGTGTGGGCGAGTGTGTGGGCGAGTGTGTGGGCGAGTGTGTGTGAGTGTGTGTGTGAGTGTGTGAGTGTGTGTGTGTGAGTCTGTGTGAGTGTGAGTGTGTGTGAGTGTGTGTGAGTGTGTGTGTGAGTGTGAGTGTGTGAGTGTGTGAGTGTGAGTGTGTGTGTGTGTGTGTGTGTGTGTGTGTGTGTGAGTGTGTGTGAGTGTGTGTGTGTGTGTGAGTGTGTGTGTGTGTGTGTGTGTGTGTGTGTGTGTGTGTGTGTGTGAGTGTGAGTGTGAGTGTGAGTGTGTGTGTGTGAGTGTGTGTGTGTGAGTGTGAGTGTGTCTGTCTTGTGTAAGGTTGGGTGCCGGGCTGGCAACTAGACACACATTCCACTATACTGGTTTAGTGGGTTATTTGAGACTTCAGGGATACCACAGAGATGACATGTATATCAGGAAAAAAAAGGACAGATTAAAAGGCTGAAAACTTCCTGTAGGGAACCCTCCCCCAACACTACACAGACAAGTCTCAAGCATGCTCAGAATTACATACTGCTCAAGACTCTCAACACTGCAGAATATAAACACAAACACGGGGATTTGTCCCTTTAAATTTCTGACAAAAAATTTTCACCAGTTTATGATTTGTCTAATACTGTTTCAGGCTATATCCATTCATTTGGATTGAAACTAGACTTTTATTTTAACCAAACGATGGGACGTTTGTGTATTCACTTTGGGCTTGGAACTAGGTTACTGAAATTACTGTAATTTTATTCAGTGCAGTGTTCAGAATAGCATTCCTACAAAAATAGCCTTCAGATTGCTATTTAGACAGAGAAAAGTAAAATCTGCCTTTTTTTTTTTACTGGGCTGACCGCGCATCTAATACATGGTAAAAATCCAACGAATATTTGTCCTCTGACTTGATGAACTCTTCTATGGTGCCCCTCCCCCACCCCATCCCTTGTACATCTTAAAAGAAAAAACATTGTGGCCTGGCTGTCAGTTGTTTCCAATGGGTGCTCAACATCATCAGCAGATGATACATGGTGGCAGTGGAAGGACCATCTGCCTCAAGGGATTCCTTCTCACCTCCTGGACCAGACCTTGTTATTTCCTCCTAAACTTCAGCAAATGTTGGACTCAAGGGAGGTTGGGGTCAGAGAATTATAAGTTTCTACTCCAGAAATTTCCTATTTCCCAAAAAAGAGCAATTATGGAGACAGATGTTGAACTTATCCCTTCTGAATACATTTGCCGAGGTCCCAAGTTCAATGTGTTCACCCGGCACACCATGCTTCCTCTTACTTTACCACTAACTCATGGTGACCCCAGACTTGAAGGTGGAGTATCACCATTACCCCATTGTTCATCACTTCAGGAGACATCTAGGACAGGGGGCCACTGTTGGCATTCACATTATTTCTTACTTATAAACTTTCTGATCTGTGCCGAATCTGTATCCAACTGTTTGGAGATGATCTCAACCTTAATCTTCCTAAGGACCAACTAGAACCATAGCTAGAAACTTTTCCAAATGCCCTCACAAGGGCTCATCATCAACAAAAGAATTGTTTTTTTTATTCCTAAAGACAAGGTCCTGCCTTAACAGATGGTGTTTTAGGAATTCTCCAGTAAGAGTGTCACCTCGGTAAAAGAGAATTCTTAAATTCTGGGACTTGTGGCATCCAGGACTCTTATGATAGCAATGGCCAGTCTCCACATGAGAAACATTTAATGACCTGTCTGGAACTGTTGGACACAGCACCTACATTCTCTGGAATATCAGTTACTGGTGCTGCCCTTCATCAGACAAGAGTTACAGTGGTGCATATCTCAGATCAATCTAGGACGTTCCTTCTTCCGTCCCATTACGGAGATATCTGTCCAGACAGATTCATCTGACATTTGCTTGAAGAGCTGTGACTATGGGGGTGGAAGCGCAGGCCACTTGGGGGTCCATGGTTACAGACACCACAGTGATGTGGTACTTCAAGAAACAAGGTATTACAAGGTCATACCCACTATGCCAATTGGAATGATGGCCTGGGAGCAGGCTCTAGAGCATTTTACGCCTCTTCAGACATTATGCAGCCCATCAGAGCAAAAGATTGTGGCAGCCAGACTAAGCAGATCCTGGGCAGACCTGCACAAATGGTAGCCGAAGGCAGTGATTTAACAGGGTCCAAGTCAAGATGTGGGTAATGCCTCGATCTGTTCACTTCCTTTCAAAACATACAGCTGGAGAAATTCTGTTCCAAACATCCTTGCAGCCCTATGTGGAGGACATACACATTCACTTGGACAGGAATGTTTGTGCATGCATTTTCACCCTTTCCACTGGCTCACAAGGTACTTCTGAAGTTTCAAAAAGAAATGGTACAGGTCACTGTGGTGATCGCTAATTGTTCCAGGAAATCTTTGCTTCCCCCTTCTAATGGCATTGGCCAAAGGCAATTACCACAAAGTTTCTCACACACTGGATTTGCTCAATCGCCAAAGTGATTAGTGCACCCAAATCTGAAGTAACTACAACCGAGAGCCTGTATGATTCAACCTAGACTCCATTTAGGTACTTGTTTCACGAACATGCACAGCAGGTGTTAAAGGAGACCAGAAAACGCGTTACTAGCAAACATTACAATTTCTAAGTGATGCTCAAATTGGAATAGAGGGCCCCTTGAGGTTAGCATCCCTCCAGTCTTGAAATATTTGTGTTAAATAGTTGAGAACTTAAGTGCCCCAGAAGACCCAGAGCATCACCTAAGGAAAACAACAACATACACATCCAGTACAGAAGGATGCATGCAAAATGCTCCTTGACCAGAAGGCAACAGGGGGTAGGAGGGAGTGACAATAGTACAACAGAGGAAACTAGCACATTGATCTTGCACAACTGTACTATGCGCTTCCTTATCACTGTTTTAGTACTCTTCATTCTAGGGAGTGTACGAAAGCTACTGGAAAACATGGGAAGAGGAAGCCACAAAAGAGCTCTCCAAAAGCCCATGGATGGTCCTGGCAAAACCATCCCTGGCCTCAAAAATTACATTCAACTTGTAATGTTTGGTGGAAGTGTGAAAAAGAAGACCTAGGAGCAGCTTCTAAGATGGATCTAATACCCAGACCCTTAAAAAAGGGCCAGAAGAGGTCACTTCCTGGTAGAATGAGCACAAACAGAAGAAAGCTGCTTGCCATGAAAAGAATAGCAATAAGAAATGGCCTTAGAAATCCAGGAGGTGATGGTTTGCTTATAACACCACCCAACCCAACATCTTGGCATGAAAGGAACAAAAGGCTGCTCAGATTTCCTGATGTTTTGACTTCTCTAGGTAATATCTGAGCTGTCTTATATAAATCCAAGGTGCACAGAACCCTTCTCAATAAGATTCTGTGGAGAAGGGAAAAAAGACAAGACAAATTGATTCAAGGACAAATTAACCACTTTGGCCATAAAAGGATTAGTACAAAGAGACACTCCTACCGTTTGTAGACCAAAAAATGTGGAACTATCATGAGAACTTGAACTTCAGAAACCCACTTAGCAGAACTGCCATAAACAATGCAGTCTTCTAAGTAAAATGTTATAGGAAAGAGGAAACTGCAGGTTCAAGACAACCACATCAATTCATCAGGAACAAAACTAAAAGTCCAAAGGAGGAGAGCTGGGCATTCATTGAGGTCAAATATGAAAGACTTTTCAGAATTTTTTTACTTCAAAACTACAAGCCAGAGCTGGACTCGAGGCAGACTAATGGAAATGGCTGACAAATAAGCTTTAACAAATGAATATGCCAAGTCAGAACTGAGCAACTAACAAATAAGAGGAGACTGTAGGAATACCAACGGAAGAGGAGTCCAAAGTAATGCCGGACACACTAAACAGAAAATCTTTTCCATTTGATCACACAGGATTTTATAGCAGTGGGTTTTCTGGCCTCCAACAAAACCTGAAGCATGTCCTCAGAGGACTGGTGTGTAAAAGGAATTTAAACCCTATCAACCAAATGAAGGATGGGCATATGAGTGAATGAAAAATCCCTTGTCTTGTGTGAGAAGTTCTACCCTTTGAGGTAGCTTGTGATAGTTTCCCATGGCCAGATGAAATAGAAGGGGTAACAGATGCACTCTGTGCCAAAAGGGAGTCACCAGTAAGATTTTTGGGCCTGTCCTTCGCGATCTTGGGCAGGACCTTTGGTAGTAGAGGAAAATGGTGATAGGCACAGAGAAACATACCATTCCAAGAAAAACACATTGCTTCCACTTTCCAAGCCAGAAGGACTTGGCACTCAGGATTGGGGAAGTTGCCTGTTCAGAGGGGAGGCAAAAACATCAACTTGAGGAGCACCCCACTTATGTAGTGTCCAGAAACACCTTCCTGTGAAGCATCCATTTGAGGATTTGTCCTGAAACTGTTCAGTGCGTGCCATAAGATTGTGCTCGGAGGGAATGACAAACCACCTAAAAAAAACAAGTGAAGGGGGAACTGCAAAATCCCAAGTCTGAAGAGCTACCCTGCAAAGAAGGTAAAATTCTGTGCCCCATTTTTTTATGTGGCACGTGACTGTGGTACAGTCACTTAAAACATTTACAGGACCCAGAACATAAAGGAAGTGAAAGGCTTGGAGAGCTACAATTCGAGCACTGACCTTCCTTGATGCTGATGTGGTGGGCCAGTTGTTGATGGTTCCAAAAATCCTGGACTTTGAGGCTGGCAGAGGAGGCTCCCAACTTTGACTGGAACCATGCATGCACAGTTCCAGATTAGGAATAGAAACATGAATAGGTATAACTACAGTCAGAGAAATCTGGAGAATCCACCAGCAGAGCAGGAGCTTGAGACTAGGTAAGGGAGGAACCAGAAACTACAAAGGGTGGCCATTCTGGAGCCACAGTCTTGGGATACCACTGAAACCACCTCACATGGAGTCTGGCAAAGGGAACGGCGGGAATGGTAGATGCCACGCACTACAGAGCTTGAAGAAATTCCCTTCTAGGAAGTTCTGGAACAGGTAGAAGTGACTGAAAATAAACAGTCAAAGATGACCTTGGGAAGTGGGAGGCAAGCCATCAATGGAACTGTCTGAATCTTGCATCCCCAAAAAAACACGGTGTTGAGAAGGAAACAGACTTTTTGAAATTGAGTGTAAAACCCGCGTTGTGTGAAAACAGCATAGTAAAGTGAAAATCCTGAAGGAGGAGCTGCTGACAGGGGGTTTGAATCAAAAGGTCATTGAAGTAAGGAAATGTCTGAATTCCCTGGAGTCTGCAGAAGGCTACCACAGGGACTAGGCATTTGGTAAAAACCCTCAAAGATGCAGAAAGACCTAAAGGCAAAGCAGACAACCAACAAAAGAAAAACTTTCTCAAGAGAGGGTGAATAGGATTGTGGAGATGAGCGTGCTTCAAATCCAGGGATGCCTGAAAAGCTTAAGAAAGCAACAGAAGAAAGTGTCGAGAACATCCTGAAAGAAGGGACCTTGAGGAAAGGTGTGGAGTCAGGACAGGTCTAGAATGGGCTTCCACAACCCCTCCTTCCTGGGAACCAGGAACACCTCTTCCCTGCTGAAACAAGAGAACAGGCTGAGTGGTTCATTATACCACCATCCTGATGAACCAAGGAAAAAGTGGAAGCTGACAAGGTGGTGGTTGCAGGCGGCCTGAGAATGGAGGAAGGGACTTTTCAGGTGATAAAAAAAAAGAAGTTATGTCTTTCCATAACGTATTTGTGTTGATCTTCATTCATTCATTACTGATGGGTTTTCGGTTCCGTCCTTGGAACCGAGCCAGCCAATATCAAGCTTGCGTCAGGAAAAAACTCTCAAGCCAAGGTCCTATCCAGAATGCTCTGCTCCCTGTTACCCCAGAGTTTGCAAGGTGACAGATAAAAGTAGAGGCTCCCTCTGGTCATAACAGACCAACAAGAAAGGAGTACATGAGATCAACCAAGAACCTCCGGATGGGGGACGGAGGGTGGGAAGTAATGAATGAACGAAGATAAACACAGATGGAACGTTATGGTAAGACAAAGTACAGTTTTGTACCTACCATAAATGTAGATGTTAGAGTGTTCACCCTGCTGCAGTCATCACACTTGGGTTATCCTGCCGCCAGGCGGTCCCGCAGTCTGCCCGAATTCCAAAGTCTTGGTCCGGCGTCGGTTGCTGTCGCTTCTTCCGACGTCAGTGCGCCAGGGGTATACAAGAGGCATCCAATGCCATTTTCTACAGTTTTTCTTGCCCCAGATGTCAGGTGCCCCCAACAGGTAGGCAAAAAAAAAAAAAATATTTATATATATATATATATATATATATATATATATATATATATATATATATATATATATATATAGCTAGATAAAAATAAAACAAAACCCTTAGGCACAAGCAAATACACCACAGAGGTAATATAGAGTGGTAGAGAAGTTCAGCTAGTTCAGAGGTGATGGAGGGAGGGTAACCTGGACTGCAGCAGGCTGAACACTCTAACATCTACATTTATGGTAGGTACAAAACTGTACTATGTTCATTGTGTTACCCTGCTGCAGTCATCACACTTGGGTTGAATCCCAAAGCTAAGGATGGGAGGTGGAGTCAAACAGGGTTAGAAGAAGCTAGTAGGCCCTGCAAAACTGCAGTGGCAAAACCAGCTCTAGTCTTGGAATATAGAGGTAAGTGGTAGTGTTTGGTGAAGGTGTGCACTGAACTCCAAGTTGCAACTTCCAGAATATCCTTGGTTGGCACTCCCCTGAGAAAGGCTGCTGATGTAGCTGTAGCCCTGGTGGAGTGGGACCTAATGTTAGCAGGTACCAGTTTCCCATGATGTGTGTAGCAGAAACGTATGCAATGCCCTATCCATTTAGAAATGGTCTGTTTTGAGATGGCTTTTCCTTGCGATCCTGTAGCATAGGCTACAAAAAGCTGGTCAGTTTTTCTGAAAGCCTTAGTTTTATCCAAGTAGTTGCCTGTGAATGTCCAAAGAGTGAGGAGTCTTTCTGCTTTGTTCTGGGGATTTGGGAAAAAGGTGGCAAATGAATGGTTTGGTTTAGGGCCACACTGGATACCACCTTTGGCATAAAGGAAGGGTTAGTTCGTAGAGAGACTCTGTCTTGATGAAAAATGAGGAAAGGCTCCACTGCCATTAGTGCCTGTAGCTCCGAGACTCTTCTAGCTGAGGTTATTGCTAGTAGCAGGGCAGATGTTCTTCGTTCCCCATTGCTGCAGTCCTAACTATTGGGTATAGTCCGCATCCAGTCGGCCCGAATACCAGAGTATAAGGCTGACGTCGGTCAGGGCGCATTAGACTGACGTCAGTACGTCAGGGTACTAATGCGCAGGACCGGCGTCATATCCTCAGTCTTTGCCGCATGGTCCGATGCAGAAGCAGTTTTGCGAGTGCAGGTTGGCGTTCTGAAATATTTCGAAAAGTTTCAGACCGAAACAGAGTTGGCTAAGTACCCGTTGGGGAACATTTTGGTTTTTCTTGCCTCAGTATTTTACGGATGTCAGAAAAAGTGAATAACTGTATTTCTTGTGGGAAACAGATACCTCATAGGGATTACCATACCTTGTGTATACCTTGTTTAGGGCCTGAGCACGTTGTTGGTTGCCGCTCTTGTGCTAGGTTTAACAAAGCACTATTAAGAGGAGGTTAGACTGTGCCAGGTTAGTGTTTGGGAAGCGTTAATTATAAAATGCCGCCGGATGCTCCGGCCGCCCAAGAAGCGCAAGGACAAAACAGCGAGGCCTAGGGTTGATGAACCGGCAGTCCCGGACGTCGGTTCTTTAGAAGGCTCAGTGGAGCCAGAGGTTTTGCCAGGAGTTTCCATGGAGTCCCAGGCAGAAACTTTACTGTTACAGGATGTGCCTTCTCAGGAGGTAGGCCAGGCTGGGGGGCTTCTCAGGTGACTGTTCTTCCCTCTCTTCCCAAGGTAGTTAGAGCCTCTCCTTCTGTTGCCAAAACTTCTTTGAGAGGTAGGCCTAGTTCAGCTTCAGTGGGGCTTCTCCTAGCATTTCGGGTTCTGTACCTAAGAAACATATGCTTAAAATGTTAGAAGATTTGATTAGTATGATTAGAGGTTCTATGCCCCACGCTGATAAGAGGCCTAGCGTGGGACCGGAGTTTGATAGTTTTGAACAGTGTTCAGAGGCTTCAGAGTCTTCTCGCGAAGACTTGCAGGAGTATCCTACTTATTCTGATTCTGATGTGGATGATTCCACTCCTACAGCTTCTCCTCCTGAGGATTTCTCATTTTCAGAGACTCTGCATTCCATGAGGGAGCACTTTAAATGGGAAGGCCAGGATTACTCTGATTCCAGGAAAAGGCTTAGGGAATTCTTGTTTTACCCCAGCATAGGCCCTTAGCTATTCCTCCTGTGTTGAATGTGGTGGAAGATGTTTTGCAGAGGCTTCCTTGAACCCTGACTCTTTGCCTCCTGCTCCTGTTAAGCCTGATAGGTATTATAGGGTGCCGAAGCTCATAAGTATTTGTTTAAGAGTCCTAGGGCGGACCCAGAAACTATTTCTCAAGGGCCTAAGGGTGTTAAAGCTTCTGTGGTTAAAAATCCTGTTCCCACTGATAAAGAGGCAAGGGCTTTGGATAGGTGGGGAAAGAAAGTGTATACTTCTTCCACTCTAGCCATGAGAGCATTGAATTGTCAGTTTCACATGCTAAAATATCAGAATTATCTCCTTTCACAATTGAAATCTAAGGTGGATGCTTTGGCGGAAGGTATTGAGTGTAAAGAGTTGCTGGATTTGGTTCATGTGTCTGAACAAGTGGGTAAGCATTCTTTGCAATGTGGTTTTGATGCTGTACAGGCCTCCTCGAGGGTG
Organism: Protopterus annectens; assembly: GCF_019279795.1. Lineage (NCBI taxonomy): Eukaryota > Metazoa > Chordata > Ceratodontiformes > Protopteridae > Protopterus > Protopterus annectens. The sequence continues at coordinate 1,951,044,788 of NC_056731.1, forward strand.
GCTGCTACTAGTTCTGTTCTTCGCAGGCATGCCTGGTTGAAGGATCAGAATTTAGCTGAGCATGTTAAGACTAGGATTTTGGATGCTCCTTTACAGTCTGATGTGTTGTTTGGCACGCCTGTGGAAGCAGTTTTAAAGAAAATGGAGGACAAAGCTTAGTCTATGCAAACTGTTAAAGATTTTTGCAGGTGCAGCCACCAAGTTTAGTAGAAATTGGCCTGCTAAGGGGTGGACATATCCTGCTTATGATTCCCAGTCTAGGGGTAGGTCTAGACGTGGTAGGGGCAGGGCTCAAGGTTCTTTTAGGTCTAGAACAGGAGTTCACCTGCTCAGACTTCTGGTGAGGGCAGGGGTCAGTCCTTTCGTAAACAGACCCAATGACCTGTCTTTCAGCTGCCAGTAGATTCCCGTCTGGCAGCTCCTTTGGGAGGAAGACTGTCTCTTTTCAAAGAAAATTGGGATTTAATTACTCAAGACAAATGGGTGTTGGATATCATTCACCACGGTTACAGATTTTATTTCCATACAATGCCCCTTTCAAAGGCATGCCAGACGTTCCTCCTCCACAAAGAAAAGAGGCTCACAAGCAAGTTTCTCAGTTACTCCAGATAGGGGCCATTCAGCCAGTCCCTGTATCAGAAAGGGGCCTAGGATTTTATTCTCGCCTGTTCCTAGTACCAAAGAAGGGGAACACGTGGAGACCAATTTTGGATTTATCTCTCCTCAACACTTTTCTGGACATTCCCAAGTTCAAGATGTTGACGTTACAACTGCTTTTACCTCTGCTGGGCAAAGATCACTGGATGGTAACTTTAGATCTCAAGGAAGCTTACCTTCATGTGCCTATAAGGCTAAGTTGCAGGAAGTATCTGCGGTTTCGAGCTGGAAATTCTCATTATCAGTTCTCTGCATTGCCCTTTGGCTTATCTACTGCCCAGACTATTCACAAAGGTTCTGGCTCCAGTGATAGCTTACTTCAGGCTTCAAGGAATTCAAATCTATCCTTACTTGGACGACTGCCTGATTCTGGCTCAAGAAAAGGAAGACCTTCTACAGCATCTGGAACATGTCATAGCAGTGCTAAGATGCCTAGGGTATTCTGTGAACGAAATAAAGTCCAGTCTAGTACCCTCTCAAGACATGTGCTTTCTGGGTGTGAGACTGAATACAGCAGCCCAGATGGCCTTTTTAACCCCGGACAAACAAAAGAGTCTATCACTTTACTTCCATCAACTATCTCATCAGTCCGTGCTGACTGCAAGGACAGTCCTTCAAGCATTAGGGTTCATGGCATCTTGTATTCTGGTGCTTCCCAATGCCAAACTGCATATGAGGAAGCTACAATGGTATCTCAAAATGTATGGACACAGCACTGCCAGGATTTGGACACTGTCATTCCAATAATACCTTGCCTTCAAAAGAATTTTTGTGGTGGGCTCAGGAATGTCACCTAAACAAGGGACTCTCTGTGACCCGCCAGAGGCGAGTCAGATTTTAACGACAGATGCCTCGGACATTGCTTGGGAGCTCATCTAAATGGAAAGTGGATACAAGACAAGTGGCCTGCCAGACTACAGCATCTACATATCAACATGAAGGAGATGTTAGCAGTCCAGTTTGCATTAATGGCTTTCAAGGAGTTACTTCTTCCAGGGCAGGTGTTGATTCTAACAGACAACACAACTGTCATGTGGTACATCAACAAGCAAGGGGAACACATTCTTATCCTTTATGCAGGCAAGCAATGATTTTATGGGAGACTGCGCTAAGCTTGCAACTAACTCTTCAGGCAAGGTTTCTGCCGAGCACAGAACTCCTTAGCAGATGTGTTAAGCAGACAAATCATGGATCCCCACGAGTGGAAACTGGATCTTCATGTATTTCAAAATTGACAGTGTCATGGGGAACTCCAGACATAGATCTGTTCGCTTCTCCGCTAAACCACCAGCTGCCACAGTATTGCACAAAGGGGTTTCATCACACAGCTTGGAAAGTGGATGCTCTGTCTTTCAGTTGGAAAAACCTTCATGTGTATGCCTTTCCTCCTCTGCCTCTTCTTCCAAAGGTACTATTAAAGGTCAGGCAAGACAGGCCAAGGATGATTTTGATAGCTCCAGATTGGCCTCGGCAACACTGGTACCCACTACTACGGAGTCTGGTAAGGAAGCCTCCATGGCCTTTACCTCTGATTCCTCATCTGTTATCTCAGAAGGATGGTCATCTGCTCAATGTCAAGCTTCACTCTCTTCATCTAACAGCCTGGCATCTTCTGTGTTGAAACACAGCAGGTCTCAACTTCCTCAACAAGTTTTAAATGTGATTATGGAAGCTAGAAGACCTAGTACAAGGAAAGTGTACGAGAAAAATGGAAGAGATTTTTATTTTGGAGTACAGCAAAGAATTTGCAGGTTTCTGAGCCTAATTTGAGTGTGGCTCTTCAATACCTTACTGAGTTATTGGACAAAGGTTTGTCCTTCTCTTCCATTAAGATTCATGCTGCAGCAATTTCAGCTCACTATGATTGTGACCCACCATTGTTTTCGCATCCTTTGTTCAAGCAGTTTCTTAGAGGGCAAAGAATATAAGACCCCACGTAGAGCTCCTACTCCTGCTTGGGATCTCAATTTTGTGTTGGAAAAACTTACTCTACAACCTTTTGAGCCTGCGGCTACTGCTGAATTGAAATACTTGTCATGGAAGACTGCTTTTCTGTTGGCTATTACTTCTGCAAGAAGGGTGTCTGAGTTGCAGGCCCTTATGGCAGTAGAGCCATTTTGATTTTCCATAAGGATAGGGTATCATTACGTACTAATCCTTCTTTTATGCCTAAGGTGGTTTCTAGTGTGGCTTTAAACCAAACTATTCATTTGCCTACTTTTTATGCAGACCCCCAAAATAAAGGGGAAAAGATTTTGCACACTTTAGATGTACACAGGCAATTGCGTTATTATTTAAGCAGGACTAAGGATTTTAAGCAGTCTCAGCAGTTGTTTGTTTCTTTTGCTTTGAGTTCACAGGGCAAGCCTGTGTCAAAACAAACTATTTCTAGGTGGATTGGCTTTTGCATTGCATTTTGTTATTCCCATCATGGCAAGGAGATTCCAGCTGGGATTAGGCCTCATTCCACTAGGGCTACTGCCACTTCAACAGCATTTCTAAGGGGTGGCAACTAAGGATATTTTGGAAGCAGCTACTTGGAGTTCAGTGCATACTTTCTCTAAGCATTATCACCTTCCTATCTACTCTAAGTCTAGGGCTGGTTTTGCCACAGCTGTTTTGCAAGGCATGTTGTCAGCTCCTGCTTCTTTATGATTTGCCAGCCTCCCTTACCTCTGCTTTGGGATTCTACCCAATAGTTAGGACTGCAGCAATGGGGAGAAGAACATAGTACAGTTTTGTACCTACCATAAATGTAGATGTTCGAGGATCCCATTGCTGCAGTCCAATTTACCTCCCTCCTTCCCTCTGTGTTTAGGGGTGGTTGTGTAGGTGAGGTTACATGCTTATATTTTTGTATATATTCTTGTATATATTGTACATATTTTTGGTGCTGGTATTTTGCGCCTTGTCTATGATCGATCTTCTGACATCTGGGGCAAGAAAAGACTGAGGATATGACGTCGGTCATGCGCATTAGTACCCTGACGTACTGACGTCAGTCTAATGCGCCCTGACCGACGTCAGCCTTATACTCTGGTATTCGGGCCGACTGGATGCGGACTATACCCAATAGTTAGGACTGCAGCAATGGGATCCTCGAACATCTACATTTATGGTAGGTACAAAACTGTACTTTTTCCATAAAAGAAATTGTAAATCAGCTGAAAAAGCTGGGTCAAAGGGCGGCAGTGTAAGCTTTTCCAGAACAAAGTTGAGATCCCAAGTAGGTGTTGGTGCTCTCCTTGGCGGTCTTATGTTCTTAGCCCCTCTGAGATACTGTCTTAGGAGTGGATGTGAGAATAAAGGAGGTTCCGTGTTGTAATGAGCTGAAATTGCTGAGGCGTGGATCTTAATAGATGAAAAGGAAAGTCCTTTGTGCAACATCTCAGTTAAATATTGTAGAATCTGAGGAATGTTTGGATCAAGGGGATTTTGGCCTTTAGCCTGGTTCCAAGTGCAAAATGTTTGCCATTTGTCTGAACAGGTTTTCCTGGTGCTGGGCCTCCAGAATGACATCCATAACAGCTTTGGATAGGGGTGTTGGCTGGTTTTTAGGTAATATGCCATGCAGCCAGGTTTAAAGTCTTGAGCTGGCTGTGTAGAATCTGATTCTCTCGCTGGGTGAGCAGGTGAGGAATTTGTGGCAAAATCCATGGTGGGCCGTGGGCCATGTTCCTTAAAATTGGATACCAATGCTGGCGTGGCCAGTCTGGTGCAACCAGCATCATTTGTGGCCTCCCTAATCTGACTTTCAGCAGTACCTTTGCTAGAAGAGGCAGTGGAAGGAAGGCATACACTGTTAATGTTTTCCAAATGAATGAGAGGGCGTCCACTTTCCAAGCTAGTGGATGGAATGTCCTTGTGCAAAATTTTTGAAGTTGGTAGTTGTGGGGGCTTGCAAACAAATATATGTCTGGGCATCCCCATTTTTGAGCTATCATTTCAAATACTTGTGGATCTAGTTTCCATTCGTGTGGATCCATGATGTTTCTGCTTAGGTGGTCTGCCAATGTGTTTTTCTTTCCTGGCAGGAATTGTGCTTGTAATTGAACCTGGTAAGACAGTGCAGTGTTCCACAAGGTCATTGCTTGCCTGCATAAAGGTTGTTTATGTACCACATTACTGTGGTATTGCCAGTCTTTATTATTAGTTGTCCTGGGTGTAAAAGGTCCTTGAAAGCTGTTAGGGCATTCTGTACTGCTAGCATTTCTTTTTGATTGATATGCAGATGCCTCCGATCCGTAGTCCATTTGCCCTGAATGCATTGTCCTGCCATGTGTGCTCCCCAGGTACAGTCCGATGCATCTGTTGTCATAGTTTGCCTGGCTGTGGTTAACGTGAAAGGCTGACCCTTGTTGAGGTGACATGCCTGTGCCCACCATAGAAACTCCTGTAGAAGGCAGGGAATGAGTGGTATCATTGTTTCCAAGCTGTGGCTGTGCTGAGTCCATACACTTTTCAGGTACCATTGTAATTTCCTCATATGCAGTTTTGCAAATGGTATTAGTAGTATGCAAGATGCCATGAATCCCAAGGCCTGCAGAATTTTTCTTGCAGGGAGTTGGGTCTTTGTTGCCATTATTTTGAAATATTGAGTCAGCTGTTGTTGCTTGTCTGGCGTGAAATAAGCCATCTGGGCTGTTATAATCAAGCTGGCACCCAGGAATATTATGTTTTGTGAGGGCACTAGTTTTGATTTATTTTCGTTTACTGTGTACCCTAGGCAACTTAGAAGGTGTTTGACAAATGCCAGATGCTTTAAAAGAATGTCCTTGCTTTCTGCTTGAATAAGGCAGTCGTCCAGGTATGGGTATATTTGAATTCCTCTGTCTGCAGTATGCAATTACTGGTGCCAGGCATTTTGTGAAGACCTTGGGCACAGTAGATAAGCCAAAGGGCAGTGCAGAGAATTGATAATGCGTTGAACCTGCAATGAAGCAGAGGTATCTTCTGCAATTTTGTCTGACAGGGACATGCAGGTATACCTCCTTGAGGTCCAAAGTTACTAGCCAAGCATTCTTGCCCAGCATGGGAAGAAGCTGCTGTAGTGTTAGCATCTTGAATTTTGGTACTTGCAAATAGGTGTTCCGAACTGAAAGATCTAGAATGGGTCTCCATGCTTTGTCCTTTCTTGGGACTACGAAGAGTCTTGAGTAAAATTCCTTGTCCATGCTCCTGTGTAGGTACCTGCTGAATGGCTCTCATGTCCATGAGAGCTGTAATTTGTTTTTGTACCTCTGCCCATTGATTTGGTGGCAGGTTTGGCATTTCTTTTATCCTTGGTAAGGTATGAAAGTGGAATCTGTATCCTTGAGAGACAATGTTTAGAACCCATTTGTCTTTTGTGATGATGTGCCAGTTGTCTGCAAAAAATGCTAATTTTCCTCCCAAGGGAGCTGCCAGGAGAGATTTGCTTGGTAATTTGAGGGTTGAGTCATTGTGTTTATCTTCTGCTAGCTTGGGGCCTGTCTTCTTCTCCTTTCTGGGTAGCAGTACCCCCATTGGCAAGGTTTGTAAGGGCCTTGTGACTGACCTCTGTCCCTTGGGCGTCTGTATTTGCCCCTCTGTGATCTGCCAGAAGCTGGAAAGGACCAGTTTTTTGTTGGCCAATTTCTGCTGAAACGAGGGGGTTGTACCAGCAAAAAATCCTTGACCGTTTGCATAGACTTTGTTTTATTATTATAAAATGGAGGATAAGGCTAACAGCCACTGAGGACGACCACGAGTAGTACGGTGAACCAAACAAATTTAACAACAAAAATGACTTGGCACTTTCACCAGTAGAACGCTGGCTTCTTCAGAGTCATTTTTACACTCACAATAAACACATTTATAACAAATGCCCCATAATGATAGGCTGACTTCACAAATACAACAACCAATAAACGTCCTGTTCTAACGTTTAAAACATCCAAATGTTGACTTAAACATAAAATAACCTAAATAACAAAAATTCACATTGTATCAAAAACACAACAAACATTCATGAAAAAACAACACAAAACACTTTGTTAAAAATGCATACACAATATAAATTGTTTAAAAAACTAAATTCAATCTATGTCTAAATCTGATTTGATTTAACTTTCAAAATGGGTTTCAAAGACACACAATCATTGAGACCAGGATATCTCAAGGCATTTAACCTAAGTTGCCATTCAGTTTCCAAAACAGCAACTTTGTTGACCATGCCCCCCCCCCCCTCTCAAATCTGGAGACACGGTCCACAACAAAAAACAAAAACTTATTAAAATTGGAGCATGTAGTGGTGTGCAAGTAGAATGCATTATGTGCATCTTCTTTCTTAATAGATCTAACATGCTCTGATATTCTGTCCCTTAATCTTCGAGTGGTCATACCCACATAAAATGCCTCACATGACATGCAAGAGGCTACATACACTAAATTTTTACTGTTGCAATTACAATACCCAAGACAAGCAATAGTGTATTTATTACTCAAAAGCACACAGGTAAGACCCCTCACAAATAAACCTGCATGACTTACATGCCCCAATTTGTTGTGAGGTCTAACTTCTTTTTCCAGTATAGACTTTAAGTTCTCCCACCTACTAAAAACAATAACAGGTACAGCACCTAAGATCACCTTGTTTTCATCACTTAAAAAGCACCTCCAAATATTTCTCAAACTGGCACATAATTCAGGTGCCATGTTGTTATACTTTAATACAAAAAATGTTCCAGTTTTATTATTACCAATGTTATCTAATTGAACTTTAGTGTTCAAAATTGGCATAAAATCTGTTACCCTTTTCCTCATCACTTCTTTTTTACTTTTAACTAAATGTTTGAGGATATCCTCGTTCCAGGAACATCCCAATCAACTTAAAAATTTCCTTTCTAAACATTTCATCATCACTAACTAACCTCGATGTTCGAACCATTTGCCCCTTCACCACACCTTTTCTCTGGTGAAAGGGGTGACAACTTCCAAAATGCAACAGGGAGTTAGAATAACTCTCCTTCCTATATATAGTGCTAGAAAAAAACGTCATTAGTTTTATTAATGGTTAAATCCAAAAAATTAATAACTTCATTATTCTACTTGTATGTAAATTTAAGAATATTGGTGGTGCTGTTCAAGTAATCAACAAAATCCACCGCCGTTTTTTCTTCACTTTTCCAAAAAATTACAAGGTCATCTAAAAACCTATTGTATAACAATGTTGTCATTAAACCTAGAGGGGAATACAAAAAGCCTTTCCCATGCCAACAAAACTAGGTTATAAAATACCAGGGCACATTTTGCTACCACTGCCACACCAGAAAGCTGCTGGAACACTTCACCTTCAAAAATAAAGTTGTTTTTTAAAACCAACTCCATAAGATCTTGAAGTAAATTGATCCGGTTTTTATCCACACTAACACTGGCATGGAGACTATCATAAAACCATTCTAAACCTGTCTGGTGTGGAATAACAGAAAATAGGTTGACCACATCAATTGTTAAAAAAACAAAACAGGAATTATTAATTTTCACTTCCCTCAATCTATCTAAACAACACCACGAGTCCCTCAAAATGTGTGTTGCTTCACTTACAGCAGACTTAAATAAAACATCTATGAACGCCGCAAGTGGTTCTGTCTTTGATCCCCTAGCCGCTACAATTGGTCTAAAAGGCAAGTTGTCAGTGTCTTTATGAACTTTGGGGATACCAAACATGGTAGGCATTGCAGGAAATTTTACAGTGAGATAGTTGAACTCAATTTCATTAACTCCTTGATACAACGCATCCTGTAAAAACAAATAAATTTTAGCATATGCCCCATTTACTTCGTTTATAGAGACCCTCATGTACGCTGACTCATCATTCAAAATTTCAGTCATCTTAGAAATGTAATCAATTTTAGTCATTATTACCATACCTCCACCTTTATCAGGTTTCATGCACCTGTATTGGTTGGAGGCCCTAAAATTTCTCAACATGAGTCTCTCATCTGAAAGGTTGTCTGTTGCCTGAATTTTCTGTGAACAGATCCTTCTAAAATCACACTCAACCAATTTTTCCAACAAAGTGACCTCAGCATTGGGGGGGGGGGGGTGAATGCACTCTCTTTTCAAAACTTGTGTAGCTTCAATACCCACTGCCCCCTCATTTTCGTTTGAGAAAAAAATCTGTAAATTTTACTGTCTCATAAAAAGTTTTAAGTTAATGAGCACTTGAGCAATATCCAACCTAAAATTGGGTACAAAATTAATACCCTTACTGAACAGATCAAAATGTGTCACAAATCTCAATGTCAGTATAATTGTAAATAAAAAAACATGTTTTTTCAAAATCTCATGCCTCATAACAGAATGACCATCAAACAAACCAACTGTATCAATGTCATCCTGAGTGTGTGAAGTCGAAACCTCATTGTTTACCAATATATCAATAAAATTAAGCTCACTAGTGACACCAGGTGTCACATAACTGTCAACAAGCTCATCTAATTCACCCACAAAATTCAAATTGTTGTAAAATGAAACATCAACAACATTAAAATAGTCACAGTTTAGAAGCATCCCCTTCGATTGCCTCTCCCCCCACGGGGATACACAAACTGTGTATTCCTGCCCATTTGCACTCTGTTCATAAGCCTCTCGGACCTCAGTGGTCCGTTCTGCTGTTCTAACAAATCCTAGTTTTGTTCAACATAGTCATTCGTAAATTCAGAATCATTAGATCTTTCTTCCGAACCACCTACTACAGATTTAGATCCAGGTGGATAAGCACAATTACTTTTGTAATCAGTAGTGTCTCTAACTTCTTTTGCTTAAGAGTCATGTTTTTATTGACAAACGCCTCAATATTTCTCAGCGTTTTATCAAAATTTGTTTGATACTGAAAAAACAATATGTCACTGGTGATACTAATATTTAATTTACTGATCTTATCTTGCATTTGAGACAACTTAATGTCATTATTACGAATGATGATGTCTAACATATCCATACCTGCATGGTTGAAAAGAGTTGTTAAATCATGAAAGGCTTCAGTACCAGCTTCAATACCCATAGGCAGTTTCCAAATGCATAAGCCTTTAGGCACTTAAGTTCCTTCGATTTTTTCAAAAATAAATTGTCGAGTTGAATTGCTTTATACTTAATACACAGTTTTTCATATTGGGCAATTTGTTCCCTCAAAGTTGGAAAACCAGCAGCCATCTCAACCGCCTCTACAGGTATATCTCCAAAAACCGGCGTTTAAAACCAGGAAGAAAGATCATGCTTCCGTCCAATTACACCTGGTTTTGACAACAGAACAGGAGGTGCCTTGTTTGAACTGGGATTTTTTGAAACGGCTCCACTGTACGAAGTGGAAGCATTCACTTCCTGGCCCGGAGCAATGGAAATGGGTGAATGCATAGTAAAAAGTTCAACCTGAGAGTCAGTGGGGCTGACTGCCGAAACCCCTCTACTCTCTCCTGCTTCTCCTGTATGAAGCTTAATGAGTTTCTCAACCACCTGGGCAAGTTCTTTTAAAACACTCTCCATCTTAAAGAATCAAAGATGACAAGTAAGCTCACTGCCCAACAAGCGAACGTCGCCAAGGCCGATAATAAAACAACCACCAAAACAAAAACTCCCAAAATAGGGTAAACCAGAAAATAATAATAAAACAAACAGCCACTGAGGACGACCACGAGTAGTACAGTGAACCAAACAAATTTAATAACGAAAATGACTTAGCGCTTTAACAAAGTGTTTTGTGTTGTTTTTTCATGAATGTTTGTTGTGTTTTTGATACAATGTGAATTTTTATTATTTAGGTTATTTTATGTTTAAGTCAACATTTGGATGTTTTAAACGTTAGAACAGGACGTTTACTGGTTGTTGTATTTGTGAAGTCAGCCTATCATTATGGGGCATTTGTTATAAATGTGTTTATTGTGAGTGTAAAAATGACTGAAGAAGCCAGCATTGTACTGGTGAAAGCGCCAAGTCATTTTTGTTATTAAATTTGTTTGGTTCACCGTACTACTCGTGGTCGGCCGCAGTGACTGTTTGTTTTATTATTATTTTCTGGTTTACCCTGTTTTGGGAGTTTTTGTTTTGGTTGTTGTTTTATTATCGCCTTGGCGACGTTCGCTTGTTGGGCGGTGTGCTTACTTGTCATCTTTGATTCTTTAAGATGGAGTGTTTTAAAAGAACTTGCCCAGGTGGTTGAGAAACTCATTAAGCTTCATACAGGAGAAGCAGGAGAGAGTAGAGTGGTTTCGGCAGTCAGCCCCACTGACTCTCAGGTTGAACCTTTTACTATGCATTCACCCATTTCTACTGCTCCGGGCCAGGAAGTGAATGCTTCCACTTCGTACAGTGGAGCTGTTTCAAAAAATCCCAGTTCAAACAAGGCACCTCCTGTTCTGTTGTCAAAACCAGGTGCGATTGGACGGAAGCATGATCTTTCTTCCTGGTTTCAAACGCCGGTTTTTGGAGATATACCTGTAGAGGCGGTTGAGATGGCTGCTGGTTTTCCAACTTTGAGGGAACAAATTGCCCAATATGAAAAACTGTGTATTAAGTATAAAGCAATTCAGCTCGACAATTTATTTTTGAAAAAATCGAAGGAACTTAATCAAGTGCCTAAAGGCTTACGCATTTGGAAACTGCCTATGGGTATTGAAGCTGGTACTGAAGCCTTTCGTGATTTAACAACTCTTTTCAACCGTGCAGGTATGGATATGTTAGACATTATCATTTGTAATAATGACATTAAGTTGTCTCAAATGCAAGATAAGATCAGTAAATTAAATATTAGTATCACCAGTGACCTATTGTTTTTTCAGTATCAAACAAATTTTGATAAAACGCTGAGAAATATTGAGACGTTTGTCAATAAAAACATAACTCTTAAGCAAAAGAAGTTAGAGACACTACTGACTACAAAAATAATTGTGCTTATCCACCTAGATCTAAATCTGTAGTAGGTGGTTCGGAAGAAAGATCTAATGATTCTGAATTTATGAATGACTATGTTGAACAAAACGAGGATTTTTTTAGAACAGCAAAAAGGACCACGGAGGTCCGAGAGGCTTATGAACAGAGTGCAAATGGGCAGGAATACACAGTTTGTGTATCCCGGGGGGGGGGGGTGGGAGGCAATCGAAGGGGACGCTTCTAACCTGTGACGATTTTACTGTTGTTGATGTTTCATTTTACAACAATTTGAATTTTGTGGGTGAATTAGATGAGCTTGTTGACAGTTATGTGACACCTGGTGTCACTAGTGAGCTTAATTTTATTGATGTATTGGTAAACAATGAGGTTTTGACTTCACACACTCAGGATGACATTGATACAGTTGGTTTGTTTGATGGTCATTCTATTATGAGGCATGAAATTTTGAAAAAACGGGTTTTTTTTATTTACAATTATAATGACATTGAGATTTGGGATGCAATTTGATCCGTTCAGTAAGGGTATTCATTTTGTACCCAAATTTTAGGTTGGATATTGCTCAAGTGCTCATTAACTTAAAACTTTTTATGAGACAGTTAAATTTACAGATTTTTTTCTCAAACTAAAATAAGGAGGGGGCACAGTGGGTATTGAAGCAACACAAGTTTTGAAAAGAAAGAGTACATTCATTCCCCCCCCCCCCAATGCTGAGGTCACTTTGTTGGAAAATTTGGTTGAGTGTGACTTTAGAAGGATCTGTTCACAGATAATTCGGGCAACAGACAACCTTTCAGATAATGAGAGACTCATGTTGAGAAGTTTTAGGGCCTCCAACCAATACAGGTGTATGAAACCTGATAAAGGTGGAGGTATGGTAATGACTAAAATTGATTATATTTCTAAGATGACTGAAATTTTGAATGATGAGTCAACGTACACGAGGGTCTCTATAAACGAAGTAAATAGAGTAAATGCTAAAATTGATTTGTTTTTACAGGATGCGTTGTATCAAGGAGTTATTAATGAAACTGAGTTTAACTATCTCACTGTAAAATTTCCTGCAATGCCTACCATGTTTGGTATCCCCAAAGTTCATTAAGGCACTGACAACTTGCCTTTTAGACCAATTGTAGCGGCTAGGGGATCAAAGACAGAACCACTTGCGGTGTTCATCGATGTTTCATCCAAGTCTACTTTAAGTGAAGCAACACAACTTGAGGGACTCGTGGCATTCTTTAGATAGATTGAGGGAAGTGAAAATTAATAATTCCTGTTTTGATTTTTTAACAATTGATGTGGTCAACCTATTTTCTGTTATTCCACACCAGACAGGTTTAGAATGGTTTTATGATAAGTCTCCATGCCAGTGTTAGTGTGGATAAAAAACGGATCAATTTACTTCAAGATCTTATGGAGTTGGTTTTAAAAAACTTTATTTTGTTTGAAGGTGAAGTGTTCCAGCAGCTTGCTGGTGTGGCAATGGGAGCAAAATGTGCCCTGTTATTTTCTAACCTAGTTTTGTTGGCATGGGAAAGGCTTTTTGTATTCCCCTCTAGGTTTAATGACAACATTATGTTATACAATAGGTTTTTAGATGACCTTTTAATTTTATGGAAAGGTGAAAAAACGGCAGTGGATTTTGTTGATTATTTGAACACCACCACCAATTTTCTCAAATTTACATACGAGTGGAATGATGAAGTTATAAATTTTTTGGATTTAACCATTAATAAATCTAATGAAGGCTTTTCTAGCACTATATATAGGAAGGAGAGTTATTCTAACTCCCTGTTGCATTTTGGAAATTGTCACCCCTTTCACCAGAGAAAAGGCGTGGTGAAGGGGCAAATGGTTCGAACATCGAGGTTAGTTAGTGATGATGAAATGTATAGAAAGGAAATTTTTAAGTTGATTGGGATGTTCCTGGAACGAGGATATCCTCTCAAACTTTTACTTAAAATTAAAAAAAGAAGTGATGAGGAAAAGAACAGATTTTATGCCAATTTTGAACACTAAAGTTCAATTAGATAACATTGGTAATAAAACTGGAACATTTTTTGTATTAAAGTATAACATGGCACCTGAATTGTGTGCCAGTTTGAGAAATATTTGGAGGTGCTTTTTAAGTGATGAAAACAAGGTGATCTTAGGTGCTGAACCTGTTATTGTTTTTAGTAGGGGGGAGAACTTAAAATCTACACTGGAAAAAGAAGTTAGACCTCACAACAAATCAAGCATGAGAAAATGTGGGGCATGTAAGTCGTGCAGGTTTATTTGTGAGGGGTCTTACCTGTGTGTTTTTGAGTATAAATACACTATTGCTTGTCCTGGGTATTGTAATTGCAACAGTAAAATTTAGTGTATGTAGCCTCTTACATGTCATGTGAGGCATTTTATGTGGGTATGACCACTCGAAGATTAAGGGACAGAATATCACAGCATGTTAGATCTATTAAGAAAAAAGATATACATAATGCACTCTACTTGCAAACCACTACATGCTCCAATTTTAATAAGTTTTTGTTTTTTGTTGTGGACTGTGTCTCCAGATTTGAGAAGGGGGGGGGGGGGGGGGCGTGGTCAACAAAGTTGCTGTTTTGGAAACTGAATGGCAACTTAGGTTAAATGCCTTGAGATATCCTGGTCTTAATGATTGTGTGTTTTTGCAACCCATTTTGAAAGTTAAATCAAATCAGATTTAGACACAGGATGAATTTAGTTTTTTAAACAATAATTTATATTGTGTATGCATTTTTTAAAGTGTTTTGTGTTGTTTTTTCACGAATGTTTGTTGTGTTTTGATACAATGTGAATTTTTATTATTTAGGTTATTTTATGTTTAAGTCAACATTTGGATGTTTTAAACGTTAGAACAGGACATTTATTGGTTGTTGTATTTGTGAAGTCAGCCTATCATTATGGGGCATTTTTATAAATGTGTTTAATGTGAGTGTAAAAATGACTCTGAAGAAGCCAGCATTGTACTGGTGAAAGCGCCAAGTCCTTTTTGTTATTAAATTTGTTTGGTTCACCGTACTACTCGTGGTCATCCTCAGTGGCTATTTGTTTTATTATTTTCTGGTTTACCCTGTTTTGGGAGTTTTTGTTTTGGTTGTTATCCTCCATTTTCTTTAAAACCTCTTCTGCTTTGACACCAAATAATACATCCTGCTGTAAAGGTGCATCCAATAATTTTGCTTTAACATGATCAGGAAGGGTTTGTTCTTTTAACCAAGCATGTCTACGTATGACAGAGCCAGTAACAGCTGCTCTACAGGAAGCTTCCAATGAATCAAATCCGCATTGTAAAGTATGTTTGCCCACCTGTTCAGCTACATGCAACAGATCCTGCATTTCCTTGAATTCAGACTGTTCAGAATGTGTGCTCATTTTTTGTTTTAACGGAGACATTAGGAATTGCTGATATTTCAACATGTGAAACTGACAATTTAATGCTCTCACAGCCAGAGTTGCTGAGGTGTATATTTTCTTTCCCCATCTATCTAGGGCTCTGGAATCCCTTTCAGAGGGCACAGGTTTTTAAACCACAGAAGCTTTAGCTCCCTTAGGACCCTGGGAAATTGTTGCTGGGTCAGCTGCAGGGCTTTTATAAAGGAATTTGTGCGAGTCAGGTACTCTGTAGTACCTGTCTGGTTTGGCTGGAGCAGGAGGTAGAGAGTCTGGATTTAAACTAGACTCCAAGTAAACATCATCCATAGTATCTAAAACAGGAGGGATAGCAAGAGGTCTGTGCTGGGGTAGTAAAAGGAACTCTCGGAGCCTTTTCTTAGAATCAGAGTAGTCCTGGCCTTCCCAGTGGAAATGTTCCCTCATGGTATGTAAAGTTTCCCCAAAGGAGTAGTCTTCAGGGGGAGATGCTGAGGGAATAGAGTTCTTCAGCATCAGAGTCTTCATAAGATGGAAAAGTGTAATCCTGATCCTCAGAAGAATCTGAGGAGAGAGAAACCTGATCAGAGGAAGCATAATCCTCCTCTTGTCTTGGGCTTTTATCAGGAGGGAGATGGGAACCCCTGATTAGGGTAATCAAATCTTCAGCCATCTTAAGCATCTGTTTCTTAGGCACGGGGCCTTGAACTGTAGACTGATGTACAGTTTTCTTAGGTTTTAAAGTAGTTTTAAGCTTAGCATAAGATTTAATGGTGAGTGTAGTCTGTCTGAAGATGTCTTCTGCAACCGAAGGTGTTTCCACTGCACCGGGGTCGTCTACTGCTCCAGTGTTGGAAGATGGCTGCGTCGGCCTAGTAGGCTCTGCTTGGGAATCCGCAGCTGTCTGGGGTTCCAGTTCTGCGGTCATCAGGGGCTGGGTAGGTGCCTCACTGAAAACCGGAGACAGGCCTAGCTGAGGCCTCAGAGTCTGGCTTGTTCCTAGGCTGCCTGTCCTTATCCTTGCGTTATGTATAGCGGTCGGCTGCTCCTATAGCATGATATAATTAAATTTCCTACCAAATTAATGCCGTGCAAAGTCAAAACGGCATTTGGTAGTTCGTTTATTAAACCTAGCACAAAACCGACAACCTGTGACGTCGTGGCCTAGGCAAGGAATACAATAGGAATGGAAGTTGTTATGAGGTATTTGCTTCCCACAAGAAATGCAATTGTTAACTTTTTCTGACATCGGACTGAGGCAAGAAAATGTTCCCCAACGGGGTACTTAGCTTTATTGAAGACATCGGACTGAAATTCAAATCAAAAATCTCAGGTGTCGGCCGACCGGCACTTGCGAAATGCTTCTGCTTCGGGCACCGCGTGGCAAGAAAGACTGGAGAAAATGGCGTTGGATGCCTCATATACCCCTGGCACACTGATGTCAGGGAAGAAGTGACAGCAACCGACGTCGGACCAAGACTTTGGAATTCGGGCCGACTGCGGGACCGCCTGACGGCCGGATAACCCAAGTGTGATGACTGCAGCAGGGTAACACGATGAACATCTTCTTTATCTGTTGTTAATCTTCATTCATTCCTTACTGATGGGACAGAGTTCCCCAACTACCTGTATCCCTGGGTGGCCCTCATGGAAGGAAACTCCAGAGCACAATGGAGCCAAACGAAGCTCCACCTCTGGAGGCAAAGTCCAATTTGTAATGAAGAATAAAGTTATGAGGGTTGGCCCAAGCTGCAGCTGAGCAAATATCTTTGAGGGAAGCCTTAGCATGGAAAGCTGCTGAAGTTGCCATAGATCTTGTAGAATGAGCTTTCACTCTGAGGCAAGGTGAGATTGTTTTTGTTGTAGATAAAAGAAATACAATTTCTCAACCATGAAGCCAATGCAACCTTTGATACAGGATGACCTCATCTAGGTCCAGAAAGCCAAAAACAGTTGGTCTGATTTACGGGCAGATTTTGTTCTGTTCAGAAAAATTTTTATTTGCCTATGAACATCCAAGGAGTGCAGGCAATACTCTCCCTTGTTAGAATCGTTAGGAAAGAACACTGGAAGGTCAATAGATTGGTTGATATACCGCTCTGACACCACGTTTGGTAAAAAAAAAGTAGAATTAGTTCTCAGTGATGCACTATCCTTATGGAAGATAAGATAGGGAGGTTTGATGCTTAAGGCCTGAAGTTCTGACAATCGCCTAGCCGATGTGATTGCAATCAAAAACAAAGTTTTCCAAGAGAGATATTTTACATCACAAGAAGATGCAGGTTCAAAGGGGGGAGCAGTTAGAGCTTGCAGAACCAAGGCCAAATCCCAAGGTTGTACCGGTTCTCTAAAGGGAGGTTTTAGGTGGATAAACCCTTTCAAGAGTGTTTTACAGAGTCTGTATAACAAGTGAAAAATCATGAAAACCAATATGGAAATTTGAGATGGCAACTAAATGTACACAGATATCAGAGGCACTCCAGAGTGGAAAATATGTGATATGTAATCCAGTACTACCAAGACTGGGGCTGAGAAGGGATCTAGTTGTTTATTTGCTGCCCATAGAGAGAACCTTTTCCATTTGTTAAGATAGATTAGTCTGGTGGACTTATGACACGCAGTAAGAATATTGTGCACAGGGGACGAGAGGTTTTCATGCCTGGCAATCACTGGAAGTGGAGAAACCAAGCTGTTAAGACTGGGGTGAATCAGACCCTGTGGATGGGAGATAAACGTCGGGGATGGACTGAGGATCCACGGTTGATCTAGCAGGTGAGGCCAGAGGAAGGGAAACCAGACTTGTCGAGGCCAATATGGAGCTATGAAGATCACTTTGCTCTTAAACTGTTGTGCTTTCTTCAGAAATTGGGAGATTAACAGAAGAGGAGGATAAGCACAAAGTAGGCCAGAGGGCCAAGCGTTGACTAGAGCATCCCTTGTTGACTGTCCCAGAGGGGGGATTAGGGCAAAATAGTTGCTGCACTTGTAGTTGGAGAGGCAAATAAGTCGCAGCAAGGCTGGCCCCAGCAGTTGAAGATTTTTGCCGCTATCAGAGGGTTGAGGGACCACTCGTGAGGTTGTAGAATGCACCTGCTCAATTTGTCCGCTATCATGTTGGAGCTCCTGGGAATGTGCATTGCAATTAGAAAGCGGTTGTAAGCTATCGCCTATTACCATATTCTCAAGGTCTCTCAGCATAACGGGTAAGATCTGGTGCCCCCTTGTTTGCTGATATACCACACCACTGACATGTCTGATTGGATTGCAATAGTCCCTGACAGACGGAAGGATGGAATGAAATGCTTGCAACGGTAGAAGCACACCCTCAGTTCCAGGACATTGACGTGCAAAAGGGTCTCTGTCTCTTACCAGGTGCATTGGACCGAGTTTCCCTGACAAAGCCCCACCCCACCCCATCAGGGAGGCATCCGTGGTCACAGTGGCTATCGGTTGATGGTGGTTGAAAGGGCGAGACCATTGCTGGGTATTTCGAGACGTCCACCAGAGTAAATCTTGCTTGCATCAGAGTTGCACTTCTCTGAAAAGACAAAGGATGTTGTAGAGGGTACCACTGAGAAGTAGCCACTGAAGGAGCCTTATGTGGAATCTGGCTATAAGAACAATGGTAATCTAGTCTGCCATTGACCCCAAAAGCTGCAGTATAGATTGAGCGGGAGATTTGTGGTGACAGCAGCGGCTGAACTGCTAGTCTTATTCTCTGAAGCCTGTGTTCTGGAAGGGATGCCGTGAAACTTCTCATGTCCAACAGTACCCCTATAAATTCCAAAGACTGAGTTGGGGTTGTGTTGGATTTCTCCCAGTTTATAGTGATTCCCAGGCTTTGAGTTGTTGCGAGTACACTGCAGGCCTTCTTCCAGTAAATGCTTGATGGGGGCAGTGAGGAGCCAGTCTAGATATGAAAATACCTGGAATCCTTGAAGTCACAAGTGAGCGATAACCACTGCCATGCATTTTGTGAACATTCTGGGGGCTGTAGAGAGACCGAAGGGCAGGGCTCAAAATTGGTACTGACTGGCTCCTATGCGGAAGCAGAGATATCTTCTTGAGCATTTGTCCATTTTTATGTGGTAATACGCATCTTAAAGATCTACAGAGCAGACCCAATCGTCTTCTTCCAGAAGGATAGACTGAACTGTGACCATCAGGAATTTCGCTGTTTTTACAAATTTTAGTGTACTGAGATCCAGAATTGGTCTCCAGTCTCGTGTCTTTTCTGGCACTAAAAGGAACCTTGAGTAAAAAAAACGATCCTATCTGGTCTGGGGGAACTGTCTGGATGACTCTCTTGTAGCAGCTTTTGGATTTTGTGTGCTGCTGCTTCCCCTTTGGAACGTCGAGTAATGCTCTTGAGATTGGACAAAGATGGAAGGGGATGCAATAGCCTCTGGATATTATCCGTTGTACCCAACAGTCGGTGGTTATATTTTGCCAGGCAGCAGGGTGCAAGGAGAAACGACCCCCGACCGCTTCTAGAGGTGAGCAGTCGGGCAATGCATCAAGAGCGCTGATAGGGTTGGCCAGAGAAGAAATCTCTGGAACCCTAATTTCACGGACCTCCTCTGCCCCGAAAGGGGCATCTTCCATTGGAATTTCCACCTCTGCCTCTAGGGGAGAACTCAGCACGTGCGTCCCAGAAAGAGCCCTGCAATTTCTTCTGCCACATCTTTCCGCTCCTGATTTTTGGAATAGAATCGCTGAGGAGTGGAGTGTCAGACACCAATGGCAGACAGGGTCTTGCCATCTTGTTCGCACCTTGCCAGTGTATCTTTGACACTAGGGCCAAACAAAGAAGTGGTCTCTATGGGGGCATTCATGAAGAAAGCCTTAAATGAGTCCGCAAAGTTGCAAAGGTGCATCCAGGCATGCCTGGCAACTATACCCGTGCCTGCCGCTCTTGCCTCCCCTTCTGTTGAGCGAGAAATAACATGCATGGAAGAGTTGGAAATGGACTCTAGGGTGGCTGCGAAGCCACGTTGTCACGGACCTAGTCAGAAACAGCTCCTGCCAAGGTTTCAGAGAGCTGGCTGAGCAGATCTCACTGAAGCCTGGTAAAATGTGCCAATAAATTCAAAGACCTTACGGCGAAGGTCAATGAAGCAAACACACGCTTCCCTAATCTGTCAATTGCCTGGGACTCCTTGTTGGGTGGATGGACAGTTTGGCTCTCTTCTGCCAAATCCTTCTTAGTTGCAGCTGCCACCACCACAGCATTTACTGGAAGACCTAGTGACCAATGTGGGTGCTCAGCTGGGGGCGATATTTTATCTGGTCTCCTAGGTATCACTTCCAGGGTGTCAGGAACCTTCCATACGCGCTAGACAAATCTTCGGCAGGCGGGGTGACCCAGGAGGCAGGGGGATGGGCACAAAAAGCCTGCAGGAATACAGATTCCTCAGAGGAAGGATTAGAGGGCTTCCAGTCACCCCTCTATTGATCTTGAGGATGTCACCAAAGGATACCTCATCAGAGGATGACCGTGGGAACCCCTTCCCATCAAAATCTGTAAATTCAGTCAATGACTCTGCAGTGGAGTCCATGTGCTTCCTCTTGCATGACGCTTTGCGAGGTAGTCAGACGTTCTGGGGAAAACTGCAAAGAGGGGTCCTCCTGAGGAGGAGAAACCCGAAGCTCTTGTGCCCGGTGTCCAGCAGTTGAGGGCTGTGACAGTTGCAGCACAGAGGGGAGAGGACTCAGACATGCGTGAATTGCCAGCCAAGGCAAGTGCCCTCTCCATGGCCTAGAAGGCTGGCCTGCCCAAGGAGGGACAGGAGCCCGGAACAGAGCAAGACAACCTCGGAACCGGGGTCACGGCCTGATGAGCCCGCCCCCAGACCAGGAGTCTCAAGAGGACAAAAATTGTAAGAGAGTATTCTTGGAGGGTGCCATAGAAAAAAAAATTGTCATGGAGCCAAGAATGCCCTTCTCCACAGCACAGACACTGGTCTGAAAAGAGCCAGATGCCCAGTGCACAGAGAGTCACAAGGATGACACCGATTCCAAAGTGAGATCCACTTTTGGAGTCTGAGGAAGGGAAGCTGCTGTCGGAGTAACAGGCTTTGAAACTGGAGTAGAAGTCGACTGAGGAGTGTAAGTTGGGGTTTGATGAGATATACTTTCACCTGAACGGGGGGACTTGGACTGTTGGGAGAGACCTCTGGTCAACAAACCGCAACACATCCTGTTCAGAGAGACTCTTGGTTGACCTCATGGAGAAAGCTGATGGTGATTCTGGCCTTTCTAGGAAAGGACTATATTGACTGCCAGCAAACAGATCCAGTGAAGAAGAATATTTGGTCCTTGCTAATTCAATAGGTGCAGAACCCGGAGCAGAGGATGTCTGCACCAAAGAAAACTGTGTGCGCCGACTATGTCAATCCATAGTAGTTGAAGGTGTCTGCCCCGAAGGAAATGGTGCCATAGTGGAAAGTGTCTGCAGCGGTAATGACAGTGCCGAGAAGGACTGCACCAAACCACATGGTGCCAAAAATGTCTGCGCCGTGGAGTACAGGAGTTATACTTGGGAGCCAAAAGTGATTGTACAAATGATGCCGAAGGAGACTGAACCTGTATGGACGGTGCCGGTAAGGGTTGCGACAGAGCAGTCGGAAAGTACAGTTTTGTACCTACCATAAATGTAGACGTTCGAGTTTTCACCCTGCTGCAGCCATCACACTTGGATTATCCTGTCGTCAGGCGGTCCCCGCAGTCGGCCGGATTCCCAAAGTCTTGGTCTGACGTCAGTTGCTGTCGCCTCATCCCTGACGTCAGTGCACCAGGGGTACATATATTGCCACCGACGCCATTTTCTTCGGTTTTTCTTGCCCCAGATGTCAGGTGCCCCCAAAAAGGTGATCCAAATTAGTATCAAAAAGTGAGAACACTGTAGAGACACAAAAACCCTTCAGCTATAAGCAAATACATCAGTAAGGCATAGCAAAGATTTAGCCAGTAGATCAGAGGGGTTGGAGGGGGGGTAACTTGGACTGCAGCAGGGTGAACACTCTAACATCTATATTTATGGTAGGTACAAAACTGTACTATGTTCATTGTGTTACCCTGCTGCAGTCATCGCACTTGGGTTGAGTCCCAAAGCTAAGGTAGGGTGGAGGCATTATAGAGGGTTAGAGGAGGCAATGAGGCCTTGCAGGACTGCAGTGGTGAAGCCTGCCCTGGACATAGAATAAAGAGGTAAGTGATGGTGTTTGATGAAGGTGTGTACAGAACTCCAAGTTGCAGCTTCTATAATTTCCTTGGTAGGAACCCCTCTGAGAAAGGCTGTAGAGGTAGCTGTTGCCCTGGTAGAGTGGGATCTAATGGTAGGAGGGACTGGCTTCCCATGATGGGTATAACAGAATCGTATGCAATGGCATATCCATTTAGAAATGGTTTGCTTGGAAATGGCCCTCCCTTGAGAAGGTGTAGCATAGGAAACAAAGAGCTGGTCAGTTTTTCTGAAAGCCTTAGTTTTATCCAAGTAATATCGAAGCTGCCTGTGAATGTCCAAGGAATGTACGAGTCTCTCACCTTTGTTCCTTGGATTGGGGAAGAAAATGGGTAGATGGATGGTTTGATTTAAAGCTACACTGGAAACCACCTTAGGCATGATGGTAGGATTAGTTCGTAGAGAAACTCTGTCTTGATGAAAAATGAGGAAAGGTTCCACTGCCATAAGTGTCTAATTCTGAAACTCTCCTAGCAGAAGTTATTGCCAGCAGCAGGGCAGTCTTCCAAGATAGGAACTGAAGGTCTGCAGAAAAAGCTGGTTCAAAGGGAGGTAATGTTAGTTTTTCCAGAACAAAGTTGAGGTCCCATGTTGGTGTAGGAGCTCTTCTAGGTGGTCTAATGTTTTTTGCCCCTCTGGGGAACTGCCTTAGGAGAGGGTTTGAGAATAAAGGTGGATTCGTGTTGTAGTGAGCTGAAATAGCTGAAGCATGGATTTTAACTGAGAAGGAAAGTCCTTTATGCAACATCTCAGCTAAATACTGCAGAATGTGAGGCATATGAGGCTGAGTTGTGTCTTGGCCTTTAGCTTGGTTCCAAGCCGAAAACCTTTTCCATTTGTCAGAGTAAGCCTTCCTGGTGCTTGGCCTCCTGGCTTTTAGAACAACATCCAGTACTGCTTGTGATAAAGGGGCTGGTTGGCTGCTTAATTGATTTGCCATGCAGCCAGGTTTAAGGTTTTGATCTGGCTGTGTAGAATCTGCTTGTCTTGCTGTGTGAGCAAATGAGGTATTTGAGGCAATATCCATGGTGGGCTGTGAGCCATATTCTTCAATAGCAGGTACCAGTGCTGGCGTGGCCAGTCTGCGGCTATGAGAAACATTCGAGGTTTCTCCTTTTTGACCTTCAAAAGTACCTTTGTGAGAAGAGGTAATGGAGGAAAGGCATATGCGGTCAGGTTTTTCCAACTGAAGGAGAGAACATCCACTTACCAAGCTTGATGGTGGAATGTTCTTGTACAAAATTTTGTCAGCTGGTAGTTTTGAGGACTGGCAAACAGGTCTATATTTGGTAAACCCCATCTTTGAGTTATCATTGCAAATATTTGTGTGTCTAGCTTCCACTCATGGGGATCCTAGATGTTTCTGCTTAGGTCGTCTGCCAATGTGTTCTTCTGTCCTGGCAGGAAGTGAGCTTGTAACTGGACTCGGTAGGTCAGAGCTGTGTTCCATAAGATCATTGCTTGCCTGCAAAGAGGGTAGGAATGTGTGCCCCCTTGTTTATGTACCACATTACTGTGGTGTTGTCCGTCTTTATTGCCAGTTGTCCAGGCTGTAGTAGATCCTTGAAGGCCGTCAGAGCTTTCTGTACAGCTAGCATATCTTTTTGGTTTATGTGCAGTTTTCTTTGTTCTGCAGTCCATAGGCCTTGAATGCATTGCCCTGCCATGTGAGCCCCCCAGGCACAGTCTGAAGCATCTGTTGGGATAGTTTGCCTGGGTGGGGGCATGGTGAAAGGCTGACCCTTTTTGAGGTGACATGCCTGTGCCCACCATAGAAATTCCTGTTGAAGGCAGGGAGTGAGAGATATCACTGTGTCCAAGCTGTGGCTGTGTTGAGACCATATGCTTTTTAGGTACCATTGTAATTTCCTCATATGCAGTTTTGCAAATGGTATTATCAGAATGCAAGATGCCATGAAGCCCAAAGCCTGCAGAATTTTTCTTGCAGTTAATTGGGCCTTTGTTGCCATTGTCTTGAAATATTGAGTCAGTTGTAATTGCTTGTCTGGTGTATGATAAGCCTTCTGGGCCGTTGTGTCCAAGCTGGCGCCCAGGAATGTCATTTTTTGTGAGGGTACTAGTTTTGACTTCTTTTCGTTTACTGTGTACCCCAGACAATTTAGAAGATGCTTCACAAAAGCCAGATGTTGGATGAGAATGTCTTTTCTTTCTGCTTGGATGAGGCAGTCGTCCAGGTATGGATATATTTGAATTCCTCTGTCTGCAGTATGCAATTACTGGTGCCAGGCATTTTGTGAATACTCTGGGCACAGTAGATAAGCCAAAGGGCAGTGCAGAGAATTGATAATGGGTTGAACCTGCAATGAAACGGAGGTATCTTCTGCAACTTTGTCTGATAGGGACATGCAGGTATGCCTCCTTGAGTTCCAACGTTACCAGCCATGCTTCCTTGCCCAACATGGGAAGTAGCTGCTGTAGTGTTAGCATCTTGAATTTGGGAACTTGTAAGTGTTTAGAATTAAAAGGTCCAGAAATGGTCTCCAAGCATTTTCTTTCCTGGGTACTAGGAAGAGTCTTGAGTAAAATCCTTGGCCTTGCTCTTGAGTTGGTACCCTTTGAATGGCTCTCATGGCCATGAGAGCTGTAATTTGTTTTTGAGCCTCTGCCGTTTGATTTTGTGGCAGGTTTGGCATTCCTCTTTTTATTGGCAAGGTGTGAAAGTGGAATCTGTATCCTTGTAAAATTATGTCTAGGACCCATTTGTCCTTTGTGACCATGTGCCAGTTGTCTACAAATAGTGCTAGTTTTCCCCCTAGGGGGGCTGACAAAAGAGCTTTGTTTGGCCAGCTGAGGTGCAAGTCATTGAGTTTGTCTTCTGGTGGGTTGAGACCTGTCTTCTCCTCCCTTCTGGGTTGGAGTGGCCCATTGGCGAGGTTTATACTGAGTTTGTGGTTGTCCTCTGCCCCTTGAGCGCCTGTATTTACCCCTCTGAGGCCTGTCAGTGGCTGGAAAGGACCAATTTTTAGTTGGCCAGTTTCTGCTGAAGCGAGGGGGTTGTACCTGTAGGAAATCCTTTGACTGTCTGCATTGATTTTGCCTTATCTTCCATTTTCTTTAAAACTTCTTCTGTTTTAACACCAAAAAGAACATCCTGCTGCAAGGGAGCATCTAGTAGTTTAGCTTTAACATGTTCAGGCAGACTTTGTTCCTTTAACCAGGCATGCCTACGTATAACTGAACCAGTGACAGCTGCTCTGCAGGAGGCCTCCAAAGAATCAAACCCACATTGTAAGGTATGCTTGCCCACCTGCTCGGTGGCATGCAACAAATCCTGTACTTCTTTCAATTCAGTTTGTTGAGGAAGGGTTGTTATCTTTTGTTTTAACTGAGAGAGCAGACATTGCTGATACGTAAGCATATGAAATTGACAGTTTAGAGCTCTCATAGCTGAAGTGGCTGAGGTGTAAACTTTTATCCCCCATCTGTCTAGTGCTCTAGAATCCCTTTCAGAAGGAACTGGATTTTTAGCCATGGACTCCTTAGCCCCCTTGGGACCCTGGGAGATAGTCTCTGGGTCAGCTACTGGGCTTTTGTAAAGAAATTTATGGGAATCGGGTACTCTGTAGTATCTGTCAGGCTTGGCCAGGGCAGGAGGCAGAGAGTCAGGGTTGAAACTGGATTCTAAATGGACATCATCCACAATGTCCAAAACAGGAGGGATGGCTAGAGGTCTGTGTTGGGGGGAGTAAAAGAAACTGAGCCTTTTTTCTTGGAATCAGAGTAATCCTGACCTCCCAGTGAAAATGTTCCCTCATAGTGTGTAAAGTTTCCCCAAAAGAGTAGTCCTCTGGAGGGGAAGCTGAGGGAATAGAGTCCTCTGCATGAGAATCTTCATAAGGAGAAAAGGAATAGTCTTGGTCTTCAGAAGAATCCGAAGAAATAGACAGTTTGTCAGAGGAAGCAGATTTCTTCCTCCTGTCTAGGCCTTTTGTCAAGAGGAGGCTGGGAACCCCTGATAAGAGAAACCAGATCTTCAGCCATCTTGAACATCTGTTTCTTAGGCATGGGGCCTTGAACAGGAGACTGAAGTGAAGCCTTTTTTGATTTGGAAGGAATCTTCAATTTGGAAAACGTTTTGACTGTAAGTCGTCGGTCTGAAAACGCCTTCAGAAGGCGATGGTGTTTCAGAAGTACCAACGTCCTTGGGAGGCAAGTCGTCGGTAGGGCCTGAAGTAAAAGGCTGCGTCGGCCTAGTACATTCCGTCAACATATCCGTAGTGGCCTCAGGTTCCTCAACTGCGGTAGTCAGAGGTTGCATCGGAGCCTCACTGATGACCGAAGGACCGGAGACCGGATCAAACAAGGCCTCGGAATCGGGCTTAGGCCTGGGCTGTCTATCTTTATCCCTGCGTTTTTTGTGCACGCCGGTAGCTCCGACAGCATGTTATAATTAAATTTTCTGCCAAAAAAGTGCTGTGCGAAATCAAATCGTCTTTTAATAGTACGTTTATTAAATCTAGCACAAAAACGACAAGAAGTGACGTCGTGATCAGGGCCTAGGCAGGGTATGCAATAAGAATGAAAATCCTTATGAGGCATTTGCTTACCACAAGAAATACAATTGTTAACTTTTTCTGACATCGGTCTGAGGCAAGAAAAAAGTTGCCCCAAGGGGGTACTTAGCTTTATAGAAGACTTCGGTCTAAAATTCGAATTCGAAAATCTCAGGAGTCGGCCGACCGGCACTTAGGAACTGCTTCTGCTTCAGGCACCGCGTGGCAAGAAAGACTGAAGAAAATGGCGCCGGTTGCAATATATGTACCCCTGGCGCACTGACGTCAGTGATGAGGCGACAGCAACCGTCGGACCAAGACTTTGGAAATCCGGCCGACTGCGGGACCGCCTGACGACAGGATAACCCAAGTGTGATGACTGCAGCAGGGTAACACGATGAACATCCGTAGTTGCCTGCACCGGGAACTCCGGTGCCGGTATCAGTAAGGGAGACATGGCTGTAGTCAGAATCATTTGGGGCAGTGCCGAGCCTGGAGCAGACATGGTCACAGGTGGCAGCACCAAAGTAGTAATCAATTTCAACTTCTTATAAGTAGACTCCCTATGATCTCCAGAGGGAGAAGGGAGCGACTTCAAGGAAGAACGCCTCTTGCGGGGGTTTAACAGGAGGCCCTCAGACCCAGAAATAGCCTCAGAGAAAGGAGACTTGAGACCTTTCAAAATTAACTTATTCTTCCTCTGGTTGAGTGTCCTGGTAGAGAAAGTTTTACAAATCCCACATGGAGGATCCACAGTCAGGTGGGAGACATTCAGACAGTAAACAAGTCGTGGCCATCGGAAAGCGGTAACTTATGGCCGCAATCCTTACACTGCTTGAAACCAATGCTACTTTTCTTAACTGACATAATGGTGTGGAAAACAGTACCATAAAGAAGAAGAAAGGCTACCCAAAAAAGGTAAGAAGAGAAAGGAAGGCTTCCCAACGATGGCAATGAAGAATTACCACAAGGTAACAAAAGAGGGTAATAAAGGGAAAAGACTAAAGGGAGAGAGTCTAAAGTATATGACAGGGTAGGAAAATATTAGTATAAACTATTGAGAACATTTAAAGTAAGAACAATGTATAAAACTTTCAAAAAATTAGACAGCTGAGAAAGTGGCTTTACAGCTGTACAGCAACGTGGCAAACGAGATCTGGGGTAACGGGAGCAGAGCATTCTGGGTAGGACCTTGGCTCAAGAGTTTTTGCCTTGCACGAGCTTGATATTGGCCGGTTCGGTTCAGAGGATGGAACCAATAACCCATCAGTAAGGAATGAATGAAGATTAACATCAGATTAACCATTTTGGATAATGGAATGTACCCAAGCATCCGTGGTTATCTGTTGCCAAACAGGAAAAGAATCAACCTGAGGGACAGAAGAATCTGGCCAAAGGGCAAGAGTGACAGACAAAAGCAAATCTGTCAAGGAAAGTGGGCTGCTGATCTTTAGAATCCTGACTAGAATTTTCCTGAAAAACTCTCCTAGAAACCCTCTTGCCCCTAGAAGGCTCTTTAGGGTGCCTACAAACACAGACAGGCTTGGGTGGATAATTTCTCTGAAACTTAAAGAGAAAGGACCAAAGATTACTTTCAAATCCTGCATAATTTTGGCCTTATCCTGAACAAACAATTCAGCAGCAACAGATTCTGGCTATCTAATGGGGAGTCTAATAATTTAGCCTTAATGTCATTAGGCAGAGCCTGAAGATGCAACCAAGAATACCTCCTTAATACAGATCCAGATGCAGCTGTCCTAGAGAAGAAATCTGAGATATCATAACTGCATTTAATAGAATGAAAAGCGATCTGAGAAGCAGAGTTCAAAATGTGGAACTTGCCCTCTGAATCAGGCATATTAGTCAGAAAGCTCCCAAGTTTGAAAGGAACAGCCAAGGGCATACCTAGTGATATGGATCTGGTAATTAATAGTCCTGAAAGTTAAGGTACCAGTGGTATATACTTTTACCATACATGTCCACTGCATGGCTCTCCTTATCAGAATGCAAAATATTAGAAGAGAACAGCAACTTGGATAGTTTATCAGTGGCAACAAACAGCAGGACCAGAGGAAGAGCTTTTATACAAAAACTGTGGAGCTTCGAGAACTTTACAAAACCTGTCCAGCTTCTTAGGGGAAGGATGTCGAGAATCAGGGACTTGAGAAGCTGCAGTGAAAGCATCCAAAATGGCATCCAGCACTGGAGGGACTGCAGAAGTTCAAGAAGAATCTATTTCCAAGAGTTCATAGTACCGTTTTGAACTTCAGAAACCTGGGAACGGTCCAATATAAAGTGTTCCATCAGACAAACTGCTGTATTCCCAAAGACAATTCCTCCACTGGGAATTCAGATGAAAGTGACGCTCCCCTCCTCAGATACCAGGGCAAGAGAATGGATCTGAGATGATTAAGCCAAAGACTCCTCAAAGTGCAACTCTTCAAAAAAATCAGTGTCCCTATGACATTTGGAAAGAGTCGAAGACCAGGAACAGAAGGAGGAATAAATAATCCTTGAGGGGGATGAAGGGACATAGCAGTGAAAAGCCACATAGTAAAATCCTGCCGTTCTTTGTGGGGATCCTTAGCCACAGGTACCACCGGCTTAGTAGTAATCTCTTTCAAAAGAGCATCAGCTTTAACAAATCTAGGACATTCAGACCTTTATCTAGATTCACTGAGGGTGCCAGACACTCTCCCCTAAAAAGTATTTGGGGAATCCCCCAACCCCTACAAAATTATCAGCAGTGGTACCCCCCCCTCTACATCCGCACCAGACGTAGACAGCCTCAGTGAACGTGCAGGTAGACTGTTCAGTGTTGGCCCCCAAATGGGTCACAGCAAGGAGGAGTGGATGGTGACACTAGCCAGTCCTCAGGTTCTTCCTCTAACCAGACAGACGGTCAGGAGGCTGGATAGCAAAAGGAGCAATGTGCTCCTTTTTGGCTTTCTTTTCAAGCACCATCTGAACATCCGTATTGGTTAATTTAGCCATGGTACACTTGACCAAAAGCTTCAACTGTTAGTTCCTCCAAATAAATAGAAAGACAACTGCATTGTGTACTGGTGACAAATACTTGGTAAATCTCAAAAATGAGTATGGTTATTTGTAGCACCCAAACAAAAAAGGCACTTTTCATGTCAATCTTTATGGGGAATCTGCCTCCCACACACTTATTTTCCCAGACCAAATTCAAAGATACCACTTGAACTGATGGCAAAGTTATTCTGAGGATTAGGAGTTTGTACGTCACACATGTACCTTTTCCTCCGCAGGATATCCCAAGAGTCAAGAAGAAAACTGCAACAGTGATAAGGAAGGACATCAACACTTCCCAATCCTTGTTCCCCCTTAGATGCAGCCACCATGTTTAATTCGTACTTCAAAATTCGTACAACTGTCCACAACAGGTATCTTACAATGTATTCTGTAGTGGTTTAATAATTACTTGACAAAGCAGTACCATACAGTCAAACGGAATTTCCCCCTTTTTCTTCATCTACTCATCAATACAGGTGTTTGACAAGGCTCCATCGTTTGAAACAATCTTTATACTTCTATACAAGCATCCCTTGTACAGTACGCAGATGTTTCTACCCTTAACTACCTCTCAGACAATCTAGAAAATGCAGAAAAAACGACATGCTATTGAAAACTGACTTTGTATCCATCGACTCCTTAACCCCCCCCCCCCCAAAAAAAACTACTTTTACTTCTCCAAAATCACTTGCCCAGAGGAAAAGAAAATTTTAAAATCACATTCCTAAGTAAGAATCCAACTGAAGTACTGGCCCATTAAAAAAAACTGCTAGGAGGTTGCAATATATGAAAACCTCAAATATATCCTCCACATGCAGAATATTAAAAAAACTAATTAGAAATGCTACATAGAGCCAAAAAATCCCTTACTGCATCCACCAGTCACACTCTTACCACTACATACCTACTTCCCCACTATTACATGGATCCCCCCATTGTGACCAACATTTAGGCCACTATCTAAACTAGAACAATGTTACAACGCAGTTAGATGTGCAGCTAATACAAGTCACATAATGCATCACTGTTCTGCTCCAGAAATTCAAAATTGGGTAGAATTATCCAGCCATACCACCACTTCCTACCCAGGATACAACTCTATCCTCACCTTCCATCTTCTAGAAATATCTATAACAGAATATACATGTGTAAAAGCTGACATTACAGTATACTGTAAATCCATAAATACAAATATTAATATACATGGCACAGAATAATACACCTATAACATCTGTAAAGCGAGAAGTATAATGTGTAGCACAAACATGTATACCTCCCCAAATTTTCACGTTTGATCTTCTGACAAATATACTTAACATCTATAAGCTTCACAAAAACTGCAGTCAAAGTCTGTACTCACATTGTGTAGCAAAGTTCTGGAATACAATCCCTGCTCCAATGATGGCAATACTAACATTCATTTAAACTAAATAAAAAACTCTCACACTCCTGGATTTGCACATGCTACTCTCCTGGCTAACAAATTCTAAAATTCAGCTCTTACTCTAATACCTGCACAGGATCATAGGAAATTACTAGGCTACTGGCCCTGAGGCCCTTACAAGTCTAGCCAAGAATTAGGCCATGTTCCGACAAGTCAGCACCTGATGCCCCTTGTCCAGCAGGAACATGGGTGGAATTTCAAGGGTCTATTTTCTGTGCCCCATCCAGTTATCCAGGTTGCACTTAAAATGGTTAATGAGGTTCTGTCCTTGATGTGGAGAGGGAGCCTACTCCACAGAAAGGGGAGTCTCTGGAACCCAAATCTGTCCCAAGCCCTCCTATTGATGTCACAGATCAGGTTGAGGTCACGCGTGCATGTTACTCGACTGGAGCTTGACTTCTGGATATGCAGCAGTCCCATTAAAACGGGGTCTGACATTGCTTTGTATGCCAGATAACCACTGAGGAGTCTGTAGCAAACTGAGTAGAGGGATAGGGTTTTAGCCTGTGTACGTTAAGACGTTTGTGTTCCTGAACTCGCCTGGTGAGGAAAGTACAGTTGTGTACCTACCATAAATGTAGATGCTAGAGTGTATTCACTGTTGCAGTCATTACACTTGGGTTAGCCTGCTGGCAGGCTACCCACAGTCAGCCAGAATTCCAAAGTCTAGGTCCGGCGTCGGTTGCTGTCACCTCTTCCCTGACATCAGTGCGCCAGGGGTATAAAAGATGCGGCCGACGCCATTTTCTTCAGTTTTTCTTGCCCCAGATGTCAGGTGCCCCCAAATAGGTAGGCTGAGAAAATTATGCCAAAAAGCATGCATGTACTAAAATAAACATTTCCTTCATCTACAAGCAAATACACCACATAGGTTGTATACAATTGAGAAGTACAGAAAAGCCCCAGCAAAGAAAAGGGGGATGGTGGGTGGGTAACCTGGACTGCAATAGTGAATACACTCAAACATCTACATTTATGGTAGGTACACAACTGTACTATATTGATCGTGTTTCGCTGTTGCAGTCATTACACTTAGGTTGAATCCCAAAGCTGAGGTTGGGTGGCTGGGCCTAAATAGGATTAGGAGAGGCTACCAGGCCCTGCAGAACTGCAGTAGCAAAGCCTGCTCTGGATTTAGAGTAGAGAGGTAAGTGGTAGTGCTTGGTGAAAGTGTGCACTGAACTCCAGGTTGCAGCCTCTAAAACGTCCTTGGTTGGTACTCCTCTGAGGAAGGCTGCTGAAGTGGCTGCTGCTCTTGTAGAATGTGGCCTAATGCCCTTAGGCACTGATTTACCATGTTGTGAACAGCAGAAGCGAATGCAGTGTCCTATCCATTTTGAAATAGTCTGCTTTGAGATAGCCTTTCCTTGTGATCCTGCAGCATAAGCTACAAACAGTTGCTCAGTTTTTCTGAAAGCTTTTGTTTTGTCCAGGTAGAATCGTAGCTGTCTGTGTATGTCTAAAGTGTGCAGAAGTCTCTCCCCTTTATTCTGGGGATTTGGATAGAATGTTGGCAAATGAATGGTTTGGTTAAGAGACACACTGGATACTACCTTTGGCATAAATTCTGGGTTTGTCCTTACAGACACCCTGTCCTGATGAAAAATGATGAACGGTTCCACTGCCATTAATGCCTGTAACTGAGACTCTTCTTGCTGAAGTTATTGGTAGGAGCAGAGCAGTTTTCCATAAGAATTTTATATCAGCTGTATTGGCTGGCTCAAAAGGAGGCAGTGTAAGTTTTTCTAAAACAAAATTGAGGTCCCAAGTAGGTACTGGTGCTCTCCTTGGGGGTCTTATGTTTTCTGCCCCTCTGAGGTACTGTCTTAGTAGTGGATGTGAGAAAATAGGAGGTTCCATATTGTAATGAGATGAAATGGCAGAAGCATGGATCCTAACTGATGAGGACAGGCCTTTGTCTAGCATCTCAGGTATTGTAAAATCTGAGGTATATTTGGAACAAGTGGTTCGAGTCCTTGTGCCTGGTTCCAAGCACATAATCTCTTCCATTTTTCTGCATAAGATTTCCTATTGCTGGGCCTCCTGGCTTCTAAAATGACATCCCATAACAGCTTTAGAGAGAGGTGTGGTCTGAGTGGCTATATCATCTGCCATGCAGCCAGATTTAAGGTTCTGAGTTGACTGTGCAGAATCTGATTGTTTTGAGTCAGAAGATGAGGAATTTGAGGTAAAGGCCAGGCTGGGCCTTGAGACAACCTCTTTAGGATTGGGTACCAGTGCTGGCGTGGCCAGTCTGGGGCAATCAGGATCATTTTTGGCTTCTCTTGTCTGACTTTTAGGAGCACCTTGGGAAGAAGCAGTGGAGGAAAGGCATAAACTGTCAGGGTTTTCCAGCTGAATGATAGAGCATCCACTTTCCAAGCTTGTGAGTGATAAGTTCTTGTGCAGAATCTCTATAGTTGGCAGTTGTGAGGGGAGGCAAAAAATATCTATGTCTGGGCGTCCCCACTTCCTTGTTATCATGCGAAAAGATCTGTGGATTTAGTTTCCATTCGTGAGGATCCATGAGATTTCTGCTTAGTTCGTCTGCCAATGTATTTTTCGTTGCTGGCAGGAATTGTGCCTGCAGATGTACTTGATAGGTCAGTGTTGTGTTCCACAAAGTCATGGCTTGCCTGCAGAGGGGGTAGGAATGTGTGCCCCCTTGCTTATGTACCACATAACTGTGGTATTGTCAGTCTTTATTAATAGTTGGCCTGGATGTAGTAGATCCTTAAAGGCCGTCAGGGCATTCTGTACAGCTAGCATCTCTTTTTGATTGATGTGAAGATGCATTTGTTCCTTGGGCCACGTGCCCTGAATATATTTTCCTGCCATGTGTGCCCCCCAGGCATAATCCGATGCATTTGTTGTTATTGTCTGCCTGGCTGTGGGTAAGGTGAAAGGCTGTCCCTTGTTGTGGTGACAGGCCAGTGCCCATCAAAACTCCTGTTGCAGGCAGGGAATTAGAGTTATTATTGTTTCCAGGCTGTGGTAATGTTGAGTCCAAACAGATACCACTGCAGTTTCCTCATATGCAGTCTTGCATATGGAATTAGTAGAATGCAGGATGCTATGAAGCCCAGGGCCTGCAGAATTTTTCTTGCAGGGAGCTGGGTCTTTGTTGCCATCATTTGAAAGTAATGAGTCAGATGCCTTTGCTTGTCTGGCATGACATAAGCCATCTGGGCAGTTGTATTTAAGCTTGCACCCAGGAATATTATCTCTTGAGAGGGCACTAGTTTTGATTTCTTTTCATTTACTGTGTACCCTAGGCAAATTAGTAATCTTTTTACAAATGCCAGATGCTTTAGTAGAACGTCCTTGCTCTCTGCTTGAATAAGGCAGTCATCCAAGTAGGGATATATTTGAATTCCTTTTTGTCTGCAAAATGCAATTACTGGTGCCAAGCATTTTGTGAAGACCCTGGGTGCAGTAGATCAGCCAAAGGGCAGTGCAGAGAACTGGTAATGCATTGAGCCAGCTTGGAATCTGAGGTATCTTCTGCAAGACTGTCTGATTGGGACATGCAGGTATGCCTCCTTGAGGTCCAAAATAACTAGCCAAGCCTTCTTGCCCAGCATGGGTAGAAGTTGCTGCAGTGTTAACATTTTGAATTTTTGAACATCCAGGAAAGTATTTAGGATTGACAGGTCCAGTACCGGTCTCCAGGCTTTGTCCTTTCTGGGTACCAGGAAAGGTCTTGAGTAAAATCCTTGTCCCTGTTCTTGCTGTGGTACTCTTTGAATAGCTCTCATGTCCATGATAGCAGAAATTTGTTTTTGTGCCTCTGCCCATTGGTTTTGTGGCAGGTCCGGCATACCTTTTGATTTTGGAAAGGTGTGAAAGTGGAACCTGTAATCATGAGAAACAATATTCAGTACCCATTTGTCCTGGGTGATCATGTTCCAATTTTGTGAGAAAAAAGTGCTAGCTTTCCCCCTAAGGGTGCTGCCAAAATCTAAGTGCTTGGCATTTGTAGAGGGAAGTCATTGGGACTGTTTCCTACAAGGTTGTGATTTGTCGTATCCTCCTTTGGGGGCTGAAACACCCCATTGTTTAGGTATGTAGGAGCCTTGGGGCTGAGATGAGCCTCTTGGGCGTCTGTATCTGCCTCTTTGTGGCCTGACACCGGAAATTACCAATTTTCTGAAGGCCAGTTTCTGCTAAACCTAGGTGGTTGAACCTGTAAGAAATCCTTTACTGTCTGCATTGATTTTGCTTTATCCTCCAATTTCTTTAACACCTCTTCTGCCTTAACACCAAAGTATCATGCTGTAGTGGAGCATCCGATAATTTTACTTTAACATGATCAGGTAAACTTTGTTCTTTTAACCAAGCATGCCTTCGAATGACAAAGCCTGCAACTGCGGCTCTGCAAGAAGCCTCTAATGAATCAAAACCACATTGCAGAGTATGCTTTCCCACTTGTTCAGCTGCATGCAATAAATCCTGCATTTCCTTATTGTCAGGACATTGAGTTTGTAAGCATTTTCTGTTTTAACAAAGACATGAGGTACTGTTGATATTTAAGCATGTAAAACTGGCAGTTTAAAGCCCTTACAGCTAAAGTAGCAGAAATGTAAACTCCCCCCCCCCCCATCTATCCAGAGCTCTAGAATCCCTATCAGAGGGGAGAGGGTTTTTTGCAGTGGAAGCCTTAACCCCCTTGGGACCCTGAGAAATTCTTTCTGGGTCAGCATCAGGGTTTTTATAAATAAATTTATGAGAGTCTGGGACCCTGTAGTACTTGTCTGGCTTGACTGGTGCAGGGGGTAAAGAATCAGGAGATGGACTGGATTCAGAGAAAACATC
The DNA here is from genome assembly GCF_019279795.1 of Protopterus annectens. Classification (NCBI taxonomy): domain Eukaryota; kingdom Metazoa; phylum Chordata; order Ceratodontiformes; family Protopteridae; genus Protopterus; species Protopterus annectens. The sequence goes on from NC_056731.1 coordinate 1,951,080,795, forward strand.
ATTAACAATATCAAGTACAGGAGGGATTAGCCAGGGGCCTGTACTGAGGCAATAAAAAAAAGTCGCTGAGCCTTTTCTTGGATTCTGAATAATCCTGGCTCTCCCAATGGAAATGCTCCCTCATGGTGTGCAAGGTTTCCCCAAAATAATAATCCTCAGGCAGAGAGGCTGAAGGTATAGATTCTTCTGCATCAGAGCCCTCATAGGAAGGGAGAGAATATCCCTGATCTGAAGAGGAATCAGAGAAAACAGAAACCTGGTCAGAGGAGTCATAGTCAGTGTCTTGCCTAGGCCTTTTATCAGGAGGGGGATGGGAACCCCTGATCAAAGTAATCAGGTCCTCGGCCATTTTAAGCATCTGTTTCTTTGGCATGGATGACTGTCCAGGAGAATGCTGTACTTGTTTCCTTGTCTTTATTGGAGTTTTTGACTTTGCCTTGGTTGCTGTAGTGGACTTAATAGTAAGCTGTGAAGGTCTGAAAACACCCTCAGAAGCTGATGCCTGCTCAGCAGCTCCAGACCCATCTGAGGGAATAGTTTCCGCAGGCCCAATACCTTGAGTTTCCAGAAGCCTAGGTGTCTCCACGTGGGAGCCGGATACGGCCTGTGGCTCTGAGGTAGCGGGTGTCAGGGGCTGCGAAAGCGCCTCACTGAGAACCGGTGACTGGCCTAGAAGAGGCTTTGTCGTCGGTTTTGGACATCGGATGCCTGCCCTTTTCCTTGTCTTTGTGTTTTTTATGAATTCCGGTCGGTTGTTCCAACGGCATTATGTAGTTAAACCTTCGGCCAAAGTAATGTAAAGCAAAATCAAACCGATGCTTAATAGTGTGTTTGTTGAATCTAGCACAAAACAGACTAGTAACGTCGTGGTCAGGGCCTAGGCAAGGAATACAGTAAGAGTGAAAATTCTTATGAGGTATTTGCTTCCCACAAGAAATACAATTGTTAACTTTTACTGACATCGGTTTGGAGCAAGAAAAAGTTTCCCCAATGGGGTACTTAGCTTTATTGAAGACTTCAGCTCTGAAATTCGATTTTGAAAATCTCAGGAGTCAGCCGATCGGCACTTGCGAATTGCTTTTGCTTCGGGCACCGCGTAGCAAGAAAGACTGGAGAAAATGTTGTTGGCTACATTTTTTATACCCCTGGCACACTTGACGTCAGGGAAGAGGTGACCGCTACCGACGCCGGACCTAGACTTTGGAATTCTGGCAGACTGCGGGTAGCCTTGCCAGCAGGATAACCCAAGTGTAATGACTGCAACAGTGAAACACGATGAACATCCTCTGTGGTGTCTTCAGCTGCTGCATGCGCTTTGTGAGGTAGATGCCGAAAGGGATGTTTCACTCGATGGATCTTGTAAGGGAAGAATACAAGGATGTTTTGACCTCCTTGTCCCTGGATAAGATACTCAAGATGGGCCATGCAGAAAGCTTTCCATACAACATAGGCAACAGGGTGGTCAAGTCAGTTTGCCTTCAACCTGGGTGCTCAAGTTTCTCACAACCAACTGTGGCACAGGAGCTTGTTATTAATGTGACAATTTGTGGGTACATCACTTGTCCCAAAGGGGATGATGGATTTTTTTTGCATTCAGTTTGAGGTCATTTTTCTGGCACCAGTCATTTATTTGGGTGAGACCCTCTTGGTGGCTGTCCACATCACTACGGGAAATGATGACAGGGGCCCAAGCTTGCAGTCATCTACAAACTTGGTCAGTCATAGCCCACTGGTTTTGAACTGAACCTCAGAAAAGTACATCCTCAACAGAGGCCCCAAGACCAACCCCTGGGGTACACCGCTCATTACAGTACTACTGCTTGAGGTGGATTCCCTAATTTTGACTAGGTGGGTCTTAGCAGTGAGCCAGTTTGCTACCCATCTGGTAACATACGGATTGATGCCTAGTTGAGAAAGTTTATTATACCCAAGTGGGGAATAGTATTTAAGGGTTCTGGCCAGGTCAAGGTAGGCGGTGTGCACCATCCTCCCCTCATCCATAGCTTTGATGATAGTCTCAAAGAAATCAACCAAATTTAACAGGCATGACCTCTCCTTGACGAAACCAAACTGTGTGGGGTTAACTGTTTGGGGGCTGCCAATGTCCTTGTTAATGAGGTCCATGGCCTTGCAGATCAAACTAGTTAGGCTGAAGGGTCTACAATTACCCGGACTGGTGGACGCACCACCTTTGTGCAAAGGGATGACACTGGCTGTCCCACACTCTGCTGGGACAAAGCTGGTACTCAGGCTTTGGTTGAATAGGGTGCCTAATGGTACCGCAAGTTCCTGCCTGAATTCATGAAGCACGCAGCCTGGGATTTTATCAGGTCCCATGGAGACTACTTTATGCCTGTGACAAGGCAGTGATGACTCACTCCCTAGAGATAAGGGGAGAGGGGCAGGTATTGGGGGGTGTCCTGATTTACTGATGGGGGGACAGAGGGGTGAAGTTTTCAACGAACGTCTGCCACCAGGTTGGCTATTATCTACAGCAGTCATGTATGTGGTGTCCTTGACCACTATTTTCTGCGCAGATCTGAGTGCTTCCTTTGAGAATGCAGATATAAATGAGGAAGACCTTATGACAGTCTTTAGTAGATGTGGCCAGTTTGGACTCTAAGTTTGCTTTGGAGGATTTCACTACTGCTCTAATTTGCTTGTTCAGTCTAAGGAGATATTGCTTCCAATTAGGCACCTGCTCCTTCTTGGTCCTGGACAGCAATTTTTCTTATTATAGACTATTTATTGCAGATGTCCACCAGACAGGTTTACTCCTTCTTGGAGGAGGATGACTTTGTCCTAGTGGGTACTCCTGATCCCATGCAGCTATATAAATACTTGTATAGTACTTTGGACATTTGTGCCAGTTACTACGGAGGGGGAGCGGGCTGTGAAGGTGTTTATACCTTCCCTCAGGAAAATGTAATCAGCTTTGGAGAAGTTTTTACATACACGCTCTTTCCTTTTACTTGTTTCATCTCTTATTCCTCTTCCTCTTGAATTTATTCCAAGTCTCCTATCTCCCATATCTACTGCACTTATCACTGCTAATAAATATTTTCTCAATTTCTCCTCCCTTGCTCTCCTCATTATCCACTATTTGAACACTGCACTCTGACATTTGCTTTATGAGTGAATAAAAATCATTCACTTATAACATTGCCAACACATTTAAATATTTTTTTGATTGTTTGCAAGGACCTGTGCTCAGCTTACAGGAGTCGCTCTAGGATTGGTGTGTTCTCTCTGATCTTTGGAGTGAATCCAAATAAAATTCAAGGCATCCTTTGAAATCTACAGAAAAATAAGTATTTTTTATTCACTGTACTGCAATTTTAAATTGTGCATTACTGAACTGCTGACCACTCTAACAGTTTCTTTGCCACTTACGGTGAGACTTTCTCCTGCACTTTGCAGTTTCTAGTACTAGTGAATTTCACAGCACAGGCTAGATTCAGATTTGCTGAATCTAGACTGCTTGGCATCTGACCACTAAAACCAGCCATCTTACATTAAGAGGGCCTCCTGCACCCTTGTGACAGAAGAGTGTAGCAAAGGACCCATCTGAGTTGGAGATTGTTGGAATAAGGCTCACTATGAAGCACTTCCATTGGCCAGCTCGTTTAGAAATTGCTTAACTTGTTTTAAAAAGGGGTTGTCACTGTTGCTACACAAGTCCAGTGTTTTCACCGGTTTGCACCTGTTTTAACACAGCTTCACAGAGTTTGGTGATCAGCCACTGCTCTATCATCTGGGCAGAGGCATCTATTTGTGTTTGGCGCACCTTTGCACAGCACCACACAGTGGAGGTAACCATTGGCAGTTACAAATGCAAAAGCTAAAGATTTAATTTCCCTTTGAAGCTGCCCATGCTCCAACTGAGGAGTCCCTTAAATTGTGCTTAGCTGCTCGGACAGCACCTCAGCGGGCTTTCTACAGCATTTGCCACTAACTGAAATCTCCTAATCCCTAATAATCTCACACACCTTGAGGGCCCCATTAGTGCAGACCCAGCATTAAGCCTCCAATTAAACCACATCCTTCCTCATTAAAGTAAGCAAATGCATACCTACTATTATGGATGGTACATTCTCCTCCGGTTCTCTTGCCAGCCTGACTGACAGGGGTATCCTGAGGCACTGTAGCTAGTGACTCATGTACACAGACAACCCATTACTCCTACACCATTCAAGCTCAATTTGTGAGAAATGCATATACACTTAAGAAGTGGACATCCTCGCTCTCTCGTTTACAGAACAGTGACACTGAATAAGTTGTCAGACTACATACTATACCTCCTGCACAAACCACACTCTAAAACCAAACCATCATACGTGGAAGTACTCACCAGAAATTTACCTAAACATCAGAGACCTTTGAAACACAAACAAGCTACACCTAATATACCTACAGCACTCAATACGCACAAAACCAAAAGCACAAGTGCCTCACCTAACAAGCTCCCAAGGTATAACACATCTAAAACCATATTTTTTGGTCATAGGCAACTCCATAGCAAGACACACAGACGTCCCACTCACCAGGCTGGGCAAGAAAGTTATGGTCAGCATTATGTCAGGTGCCAGGCTCCACCTCCTCACACATGCACTCAAGTCTCTCCACAAGTACCATTATGACTCCATCACAGTTCATAGTGGTATGAATTACATGAGATGTACCTCTCTGGACTGTAAGAGGAGAGACATGCCTAAGCTCTATGAATGCGTTGATCAGGCAGGTATTGTCCCTTACCTTAAGCAGCATACTAACTTCACCCAAGATGATACCACAATATAAACAAAAATGGACTTCAAAAATTAGCTTAGTTTCTGGTGTCATTCTAAGGGGATCCAGTACTTGTCAGTCTGGGATGACATGGTAGATAGACCACGCTGCTTTGCCAGAGATGATCATCTGTCGCATCTGGGATTGCTGCTACTGGCTAAGGCACCTGCCTCTCTCATAGTGCCTTTTTTAGGCAATGTCACAACAAAATTCCAGATGCAAAAATAACTTCAAAAAGCAACATCAAGGTTATGCTGCTAAATGGTAGGAATCTAAGTCTAAACTACACTCACTGGAAGCAGTTCTCACCTTAGAAGATGCGGACATCTGTGCAGTCACAGAGACTTGGTTTAAGGCCATGGAAAGCATCCAGGCCACACATGCAGACCACAAAGTGCGAGAATTAAAATAGGTGGAGTATCAATATTTAAAGATAATTGCACCTCCAGACTGGTTAAAAGAGAACCGCATCCACATACAAAAAAACATGTTTATTTCATCAGGGTTTGGTGTTGCCTACATTTTAACACCACTCTGGGACTATTAACAGGTTTTTAAATATTTTTTATAAGTACAGTACAGTTGTGTACACTTACCATAAATGTAGATGTTCAAGTGTATTCACTGTTGCAGTCATCACACTTGGGTTGATTCCCAAAGCTGAGGAAGGATGGAGGCAGACAAGAAGAGTTAGGGCTGGCTAGTAGGCCCTGCAAGACTGCTGTAACAAATCCTGCCCCGGATTTGGAAAAGATAGGCAGGTGGTAACGCTTGGTGAAGGTGTGTACAGAACTCCAGGTTGAGCTTCCAGAATGTCCTTGGTAGGGACTCCCCTGAGAAATGCTGTAGAGGTAGAAGTAGCCCTAGGGGAATGTGTTCTGACCCCCTGAGGAGTTGGTTTTCCATGGTGCTTGTAGCAGAAATGAATGCAGTGTGCTATCCATTTGGAAATGGTTTGTTTAGAAATGGCCTTGCCCTCTGCCCCTGCTGCAAAGCTGACTAGCAGCTGGGTCATATTTTCCAAAAGGCTTAGTCTTATCAAGGTAGAACCTGAGCTGTTTGTGCACATTCAAAGAGTGAAGGATCCTTTCCCCTTTATTCTGAGGGTTAGGGAAGAAGGTTGGCAAGTGGATGGATTGGTTTATGGCCACACTGGACACCACCTCAGGCATAAAGGATGGGTTAGTCCTGAGGGAAATCCTGTCAGCATGTAAGATAATAAAGGGTTCCACAGCCATCAGTGCCTGTAAGCTCAGACACTCTTCTAGCTGAAGTGATGGCTAGAAGCAAGGCTGTTTTCCAAGAGAGGAATTTTACTGAAGCAGTAGGTTCAAAAGGGGGAAAGCGTGAGCTTTTCCAGTAAAATGTTAATGTCCCAAGCAGGGGTGGGTGCTCTCCTTGGGGGCCTTAAGTTGTTGGCCCCTCTCAGGAAATGATTGATGAGAGGGTGAGAAAATAGAGGTGGCTCAGTATTGTAAAGAACCAAAATGGCAGAGGCATGAATCTAAATGGAGGAGAAAGATAGGCCTCTGAAGTAGCTCTGCCAGGTAATCCAGGATAAGAGGTAAGAAGGGCACTGCTGTGTCCTTTCCTTTAGAAAAAAATCCAAGAACAAAATGTTTGCCACTTTTCCACATAGGATTTCCAAGTACTAGGCCTTCTAGCTTCAAGAATGACATCCAGCACCTATTTACTTAGGGTTGTTGGTGGAGTATTCAAGGAATAAGCCAGGCTGCAAGATTTAGGGTTTGCAATTGTGGATGCAAAATATGTCCCTCCTGCTGTGACAGCAGGGTAAGGGGGGTCTGGTGTAGGTGCCAGGGTGGCACTGTCAGGCTGCGCAAAAGTGGGTACCAGTGCTGGTATGGCCAGTTCGGGGCAATCAGAATTGTCCTTGGCCTGTCCTCTATCTTGAGTAGCACTCTTGAGAGAAGGGGCAAGGGGGACAGGCATATATTGAGAGATTTTCCCATTGAAAGGACAGGGCATTCACCTTCCAGGCCTTGTTGTGAGGGCTCCTGGTGCAAAATTTGCTTAACTGGTGATTGTGTGGGCAGGCAAACAGATCCACTTCTCGGGTCCCCCACCTCTGGATCAGAAGGTTGAATGTGCTGGGCTCCAATTTCCACTTGTGTGGGTTTAGGAGATTTGTGCTCAAGTCATCTGCCAGTGAATTTTGTTTGCCTGAAAGGAATTGAGCTTGTAGATGGACGTGGTTGTCCAAAGCTGTGCTCCAGAGTCATTGCTAACCTGCAGAGTGGGTAAGAATGGGTTCCCCCTGCTTGTTTATGTACCACATAACTGTGGTGTTATCTGTTTTTATCAGCAGTTGTCCTGGAAGGATTAGGTATCTGAAAGCTGTCAAAGCATTCTGTACAGATAGCATCTCCTTTTGGTTGATGTGCAGGAGAATTTGGCTTGGGCTCCAGTGGCCCTTTGCCAGCCATGTAGGCACCCCCCCCCATACCACAGTCTGCTGCATCTGTGGTCAAGGGGTAAAGTAAAATACAGTCCCTTGTTGTGGTTGCAGGCTTGTGCCCACCAAAGAAACTCTGCCCTCAGTCTACGTATAATAGGAATGACTGTTTCCAGGTCTTAAGAATGTTGGCACCAAAGACTTAAGTATCACTAGTTTCCTCATATGCAGTCTTGCATATGGAAATAGCAGACTACATGGGGCCATGAACCCTAGGGCTTGCAGTATTTTTTTTGCAGTTAGCTGGGTTCTGGTGGCCATTTGCTTGAAGTAGTCTGTCAGACAGACCTGTTTTTCTGAAGTGAGAAATGCCATCTGGGAAGTTGTGTCCAAGCTTGCTCCCAGGAATACAATCTTATGACTGGGCACCAGTTGTGATTTATTTTCGTTGATGGTGTACCCCAATGAAGTGAGAAGGCTTTTTACAAATGCCAGGTGCTGCAGCAGCAATTCCTGGCTGTCTGCCTGAATCAGGCAGTCGTCCAAGTATGGGTAAATTTAGATAGTTCTCTGCCTGCAGTATGCAATGGCTGGAGCCAGGCATTTTGTGAATCTCCTGGGCAAAGCAGATAAGCCAAAGGGAAGTGCAGAGAACTGAAACGTAGATATTTCCTGCATGATTCCCTGATGGGGATGTGCAGATAAGCTTAAGTCTAGGGTGACTAACCAGGCATCTTTGACTAGCATAGGGAGAAGCTGTTGCAGGGTAAGCATCTTGAATTTTCGGACCACCAGGAAGGTTGAGAATTGAAAGATCCAGGATTGGGTGCCAACAGCCCTCTTTCCTGTGTACCGAAAAGTCTGGAGTAGAAACCCTGACCCCTTTTGTTCTACTGGAACTGGCTGAATAGCTATGATGTTGAGCAGGGAAAGAACTTGGTTTTGAACCTCTGTCCACTGGTTTGGAGGAAGGTCTGGAAACCCGCTTGGGGTTGGCAGTGAATAGAAAAAATTTGCACCCCTGGGATACAATGTTGAGGACCCATCAGTCCTGAGTGATGGAAATCCAGTTTTTTGCAAGAAGGGCAAGTTTTCCTCCTAGAGGCACATGCAATTGGGCAGGGCTGGGAAGTAGAGTTGAGAAGTCATTGTGAACTTTTTCCAAAGGGAGGTGGCTTACCACTCCCTGTTTTAGGGGTGGGGAGCACTCCATTGCTTAGATCTCTGCATACCCTGAGACTGTAGTCTGGGTGGTCAGTTTCCCCCGGGTCTTGTTTGGGAAGGCCTGGAGGGGGCTGGAAAGGACCAGTGTTTTGAAGTGCAATGCCTACTGAATCAAGGTGGTTACACTTTTAAGAATTCTTTAACAGTTTGCATAGATTAAGCCTTTTCTTCCATCTTTTTAAGAACTTCTGCTTTGGTGCCAAACCAGTCGTCCTTATTTAACGGAGCGTCTAGTAATTTGGATTTGACATGATCTGGCAAGGTCTGCTCCTTCAGCCAAGCATGTCTTTTCAGTACAGAGCCAGTGACTGCAGCCCTGCAAGATGCTTCTAGGGCATCAAAACTACACTGCAAAGTATGCTTACTAACTTGGTTTGCAGAATGCATAAGCTCTTGCAAATCTTTATTTTCTGCACAATCTGGAAATATTACCTTTTTTTGTTTAATGGTTTCCATAATATGTTGCTGGTACATCAGCATGTGAAACTGGCAATTCAATGCCCTGATAAGCAAGAGTTGCAGAGGTATATACCTTCTTAGCCCATCCGTCTAAAGCTCTGGAATCCCTGTCCTTAGGGGGTAGGATTTTTGGCTGTAGTAGCCTTAATACCTTTAGGTCCCTGGGAAATTATCTCTGGATCAGCAGTAGGATTCTTGAAAAGAAACTTGTGGTAATCAGGTACTCTGTAGTACTTGTCAGGTTTCCTAGGGGCCGGAGGCAAGGTGAATGGAGTATGACTGGATTCTAAGAAATCATCCACAACATCCAGGAAAGGAGGAATAGCTAAAGGCCTGTGCTAAGGTAGCTCTAAAAATTCTGAGTCTCTTTTTGGACTGAAGATAGTCTTGGCATTCCCAATGGAAATGCTCTCAAAGTATGCAAGGTTTCACCAAAAGAGAAATGCTCTGGAGGCGAGGCAGAAGGAATGGCTTCCTCTGCATCTGAATCCTCATATGCTGATAACGGCATGTCCTGATAATCAGAAAGATGAGAGTCATCGGACTCCTGGTCTGTAGAATCTGAAGGCAACAGAATTCTTGGTCTCTTAGGAGGGGAAGGCTGGCTTCCCCTAATTAGCATTATAAGGTCTTCAGCCATTCAAAGCATTTGTTTTTGTGGCATGGAGGCCTGGGCATGCGCTTATGTAGTCTGTTTTCTAGGTGCAGTGCATATTCTGGGCCTATGAAACTCGGTAGTTTTGGCTAAAAAGAAGTCTGTTTGATTCTAACATCAGTAGGTCAGAAAACACCCTCAGAAGCCTGTGCCTGCGCAGTAGCTCCAGGACCCATCCAAGGTAGAGACATCTGCTGGTTCCATAGTCGAAGAAGCAACTCGTGGCATACCAGACTCAGAATGGGTCTTAGCAGAGGCCTGCAAATCCACAGAAGCGGGCATCAGGAGCTGCAAAGGCGCCTCACTGAGTACCAGCTTTAGAAGACTTCAGCATTATCAACTCGAAAAACGAAAGTTTCAGGTAGTGGCCTACCAGCACTTGCGAACTGCTTCTGCTTCAGGCTCTTCCTTGGCAAGAAAGACTTATGAAATGGCGTCAGCTGCCTGTTTTTAAACCCCTGACATCATGGAAGAAGCGGCAGCATCCGATGCAAAAATACTAAGACTCTGGTATTCGGGCCGACTGAGGGCTACCTGCAGGCAGATAACCCAAGTGTGATGACTGCAACAGTGAAACACGAAGAACATCTTCTGAGTGACCACACGGTGTCTGGCATCTTGAAGTAATTCTGTTTCTTTAAGCTCCCTCTAGGTATCCCACAATGCAATGCGTGTATGTAAATGTAAAAAAACATCACACAGACCTCTCTTCCTGAAGCTCCCATCACTGCATTGATTTTACATGCACACACTGCTGTCTAAGTAACATTTCATGCCATTCAATGACTTAAACACAAACAGTGAAAATGCCACAGAACAGACTTTCAAAGTGCTTTTTACTGCTGCTTCTTTTTAGAAAAGCTAAACTGCAGCCATATGTGAAACCTGAATTGTACTACTTTGACTCATCTCCCACGCCCCTTCTCACCTAACTTCCCTAGCTGTCAAAGTGCCAAGGGTAATTTGAGCTGTTACTTGCTGCGACTGACCACTCACAGCAGTAGACTCATGTACTGTTTCCTTGTTCTAGCCTTTACTTTCTGTATGGGTAGAGGAAGGACCAGGGAGCTGTGACATCACAGCATGGATGGGTTTTTATTACGGTTGTGGTGATGTCAGTTTGGAGAGAGAATTGGCCAGAAAAGAAAGAAGTTATGTACTCACCATTAACATACCATGTCATTTGTTCATCTCTGCTTAATTCTTACTGATGGGTTCGGAGCTGATCCTCGGCTATGACTCGGCCAACTGCAACAGCTCAAGGTCACCAAGCTCAGGGCCGACTCCCTTATCCCATGATGCACTGGTGGTTTCCAAAGATCTTGTTTGCTGCTACCTAAATATATTAGACAGAGTTCTATGCCCATAGATATCAGAACATATTAGACAAAGGCAAAGTATATTTGGTTATCCCAACTTCTCGGTCCCCAAGAAAGGATGGGGATGGAGGGAGGGACGTAAGAATGAAGGTGAGATTAACAACTCACATGGAACGTTATGGTGAGAACTTTATGTGAAGTTGTTCTATCTCGCCATTCATTCTTACTGATGGGTTAGTGTCCCAAACACCATCTTTCTTGAGTGGCTCACGGGAGTATATTCCTCAGGACAGTGGAGCCAAAGGAGGCCCTGTCCCTGGAAGCCCCATCTACTTTGTAATGAGTGATAAATGTATGTGGTCTTGACCATGTAGCTGCAGCGCAAATGGTATCTATAGGCAGCTTGGCTAAAAAGGCTGATGAAGTGGACACAGATCTGGTTGAATGGGCCTTCACCTTTTGTTGTAACGGTGTATGGACTAAATCATAAGTGAAGGAAATGCGGTCTGACAACCATTTTAATAAACCAGTAACAAAGAGAGCCCAAAACAGTGCCAAAGTAATCACAAATAAGAAAAGTCACATACTGCTTGCACCATGGACCACCACAAATATAGATTTCTTCACGGTTTAACCACACTGACTGATCTACTTTAATTTTTTTAATTATTGCTTTTTTACAGATGCAAAATACTGTGAATTTTAATAAATTAAATGTGTGTTTTTTTTTTAAAATACCTCATAAGGAACTAGATTTGTTTTGTAATGGTTTAGGGATGTTTTTGATATTGTTCATGGATTATTGTGTGTATTGTCTTTTTAAAAAATTCAATTAAGGGATGATGTTAATCACTAACAAAGGAGGGGAGTACATAAAGGTGAATAAAGTTCTTATTAATTGATTCTGATGTCCCAGTCGGAGGGAAGAAAGTGCTCAATCCGTGTGGTTAAACTGTGAATAAATAAATCTATTTGTGGTAGTCAGTGGTGCAAGCAGTGTGCGACTTTTCTTATTTGTGGCAAATTTGGCACTGGTTTGGGCTCCTTTTGTTACAGGTTTATTGGATTTTTGGTGGAGCCGACGCACTATGGACTCAATGGATGGGATACCAGCTTTATTCTCCCTGGTGCACCAAAAAGAGCTCAGAGTGCACACTGAGTTGGCTGTTATGAAAGGAGAGCTAACCCGGATTATTTAACTTCGTTCTCAGCCCGAGGAAGCTGACACAAGAGGCTATAGCAAAAGGAAACGTCACTAGTCTCCTCTAAGTGACGTTAACTTAGCAACTAGAGAACGCTCGTTATGTGATGAGAATGGCAAGGCCGGTTATTCTGGATGCTATAAGGATGGAAATCAGAAGGGGAGTTCCCAGGGTCCACGGGCAGCTTCCCCAGTGGAGAACGATGAACAGAATGAAACAAGGAGGACTGGGGCGAGATCGAAAAATACAGGTACTGTTAACAAATGCTATGTTCAAATGGACAATGATACAGCGGCCTTTAGTGCTAGGGGAAAGTGCAGGAGGATACCACCGAGCTGGCAGGGCTGCTGTTACTACTGAAAAGGGTGATGAATATTTTGGTTTCGACAACTTGTTAGAAAAACTGTTTAATTTTTTTGTTGAGAATAATGCTGGTCAAGCCAGGGAAGGGCTTGAAAAAGAAAATGACACAATGAATGTTGGAACTTTAAAAGACAAGATTTTTTTCAAAAACAAGATTGACAATATTAAAAAAAAATACAACTTGAGAATGGTTATTTATCTAAATGTGTTACAAAAGAGATAGTCCCTAAGGGACTTAGGGTGTATAAATCCCCGTTTGGGATAGATGATAACCCGTTAATCAAGGAATTCATTTAAATGCTTGACAGACATGGGCATGAAATGATGGAAAAAAATTATAAAATGTAATGATGCTAAACTGAGTTTGCTCATTGGGCAAGCAGAGAAATTTAAGGATATTAAGAATGATCTTCTCTCTACACAACATGAATTGTATTTTAAGCAAAGAAATACTGCCTTTAACAGTAATAGACTATTTAATAAAAAATGTAAAAAGATGGACAGGGAAAATACATTTTCAGGGAAATTAAGAAAAGGTGAACCAGGTATGAGTGGAGGGAATTACAGCAGGCCCAACCGTGGGAGTTACCAGGAAAGACTAATAAGAGAGGGGCATATGGTAGGGAATATGATCAAAAATGTTATGAACCACAGTCTTTTCATTACCGAAAAGTACAGTTTTGTACCTACCATAAATGTAGATGTTCGAGTGCTAATACAGCTGCAGTCATAACAGATGGGTTCTCCTGCCATCAGGCGGGTCCTCGGTCAGCCGAATTCCAAAGTCTAGGTCCGGCGTCGGTTGTCGTCACTTCTTCCCTGATGTCAGTGCACCAGGGGTATAAAAGAACCAGCAAACGCCATTTTCTTCAGTTTTTCTTGTCCCAGATGTCAGGTGCCCCCAGAAGGAAGGCAATACATAAATTTGTGTAATAAAACAATGCAATATAATCAATATACAGTAGTAGCAAGCAAATAAACCATAAAAAAAATCCCAATCAGGTTGTATGAGGAGGTGTTAAGCCAATAGGCCTGTCCCAAGAGGGGAAGGAGGGAGGGAAACCTGGACTGCAGCTGTATTAGCACTCGAACATCTACATTTATGGTAGGTACAAAACTGTACTATGTTCATCGTGCATACAGCTGCAGTCATAACAGATGGGTAGAATCTCAAAGCTAAGAAAGGGGTGGTAGGCACTAGGTGGAACTAGGAGGAATCAGAATGCCCTGCAAGTCTGCAGTGGCAAAGCCTGCTCTAGTTTTGGAGTATAATGGTAGGTGGTAGTGCTTGGAGAAGGTATGCACAGAACTCCAAGTGGCTGCTTCCAAAATATCTTTGGTAGGAACTCCTCTGAGGAAAGCTGCAGAGGTAGCTGTGGCCCTTGTGGAGTGAGATCTGATGCCTGCAGGTACAGTTTTACCATGAAAAGAGTAACAAAAGCGTATGCAGTGGGTTATCCATTTTGAGATTGTCTGTTTGGAAACTGGTTTCCCTTGAGCTCCTATAGCATAGGACACAAAGAGCTGATTTTCTGAAAGGCTTTGTTCTGTCCAAATAATAACACAGCTGTCTGTGGATGTCCAAGGAATGTAGTAGTCTCTCCCCTTTGTTTTGAGGATTAGGGTAAAAGGTAGGTAAGTGTATAGCCTGATTCAAAGCAACCCTGGATACCACCTTTGGCATAAAGGACGGGTTGGTTCGTAAGGAAACTCTGTCCTGATGGAAGATGATAAAAGGCTGCACAGCCATGAGGGCTTGTAGTTCCAATACCCTACGAGCTGAGGTGATAGCCAGAAGGAAAGCTGTTTTCCAGGACAAATATTGCAAATCTGTTGAGGCAGCTGGCTCAAAAGGAGGCAAGGTCAGCTTTTCTAGAATGAAATTGAGATCCCAAGCAGGTATTGGTTGTTTCCTTGGGGGTTTTATATTCTTAGCCCCTCTGAGGAACTGTCTTAAGAGGGGGTGAGAGAATAAAGGTGGATCAGTCTTGTATTCTGCAGAAATGGCTGAGGTATGGATTTTGATGGAGGAGAATGAAAGTCCACTGCTTAGCAGCTCAGCTAGATACTGTAATATTTGAGGTAAATTCAGTTTTCCAGGATTCTGGCCCTTTTTCTCATTCCAGGCACAAAACCGTTTCCATTTTGCAGAATAAGCTTTTCTAGTAGACTGCCTTCTGGCCTCCAAAATGACATCCTGCATCTCCTTGGAGAGTAGGGTCTGTTGTGATGTTAAGGAATCTTCCATGCGGCCACATTGAGTGTTTTCAGCCGACTGTGAAGAGTTTTGAAGCTGTGCTGAGTCAGAAGAGGAGGCATTAGAGGTAGGGTCCATGGAGGGGAATGCGTCAGGCTCCTCAGGAGTGGGTACCAGTGCTGTCTTGGCCAGTCTGGAGCAATGAGAACCATCTTTGGTCTGTCTGCTCTGGTTTTTAATAGAACTTTGGGCAGCAGAGGAAGAGGTGGAAAGGTGAAAAATGTCATTGTTGTCCAACTGAAAGAGAGAGCGTCCACTCTCCAGGCCTGTGGATGAAAAGTCCTTGAGCAGAACTTTGTCAATCGGTGATTTTTGTGGGAGGCAAAGAGATCTATGTCTGGCCTTCCCCATGCTTGAATTATCTCTGTAAAAACCTGAGGATGCAACTTCCATTCGTGTGGATCTGTCATATTTCTGCTTAGGTTGTCTGCCAGCATGTTTTCCTTGCCTGGCAAGTACTGTGCTTGAAGTTCGATTTGTAATTCCAGAGCCATGTTCCAAAGTGACATGGCCAGCCTGCATAGGGGATATCAATGGGTTTCTCCCTGTTTGTTTATGTACCACATTACTGTGGTGTTGTCTGTCCTCATCAATAGTTGACCTGGATGCAGGTGGTCTTTGAAAGCTATAATAGCATTTATTACTGCTAGCATTTCCTTTTGATTGATGTGAAGGTGCTTTGCTTTTTGGGACCATTTGCCCTGAATGCACCGATCTGTCATGTGCGCCCCCCAGGCGTAATTCCGAGGCATCTGTTGTGATGACTTGATTTGCTTGAGGCTTGCAGAATGGGAGACCTGTGTTTGGCATGCTTGAAGCCCACCACAGAAATTCCTTTTAAAGACATGGAATTAGTGGTATTATTGTTTCCAAACTGTGGCTGTGTTGAGACCATAGGTTTTTCAGGTACCATTGAAGTTTCCTCATATGCAGCTTTGCACATGGGATTAGTAGGATGCAAGATGCCATGAATCCCAGAGCCTGCAGGGTTTTCCTTGCAGTCAGCCTGGTGAAATTTGCTAGTGTTCTGAAGTATTGAGTTAGTTGCCCCTGCTTCTCTGGCGTGAGGTAGGCCATCTGGGTGTTTGTGTCCAAGTTGGCACCCAGGAAAATTATTTTCTGAGAGGGTATTAGCCTTGATTTCTTTTTGTTGACTGTGTATCCCAGAGAATTCAACATTACAAAAGCCAGATGTTTCAGAAGTATGTGCTTGCTGTCCGCTTGGATCAGGCAGTCGTCCAAATATGGGTATATTTGTATCCCTTGAAGTCTGCAGTAGGCAATTACTGATGCCAGGCATTTCGTGAATACTCTGGGAGCAGTACATAAACCAAAGGGCAATGCAGAGAATTGATAATGGGTTGAACCTGCAAGAAATCTGAGGTATCTTCTGCAATTTTGTCTGATTGGGACATGCAGGTATGCCTCCTTGAGGTCCAATGTTACCAGCCAAGACTCCTTGCCAGGCATGGGAAGAAGCTGCTGTAGTGAGCATCTTGAATTTTGGTACGAGTAAAAATGTGTTTAGGATGGATAGGTCCAAAATAGGTCTCCAATCTTTTCCTTTCCTTGGTACCAGGAATAGTCTGGAATAAAAAAGTACAGTTTTGTACCTACCATAAATGTAGATGTCCGAACTGGATAGCATCTGCAGTCATAACAACTGGGTTGTCCTGTCGTCAGGCAGCCCTTTGGTCGGCCGGATTCCAAAGTCTGGGTCCGGCTTCGGCTGATGTCGCACTTCACCCGACGTCATCTCTGCTGGTCTTCGGGTATAAAGGCATCAGCCGACGCCATTTTCCTCAGTGTTTCTTGCCCCAGATGCCAGTTGCCCTCTTGGAAGGCTAAATTTTGGATAAATGCCAATGTTTCCAAAAAGATAGAAGGCAAACACAAAAAATAAGCATGTATGTACATATATACAAACAAATACACCATAAGAGACTCCCCCTCCCCAGCTAGCTATTAGGAGGAGAAATACCCTAGGAGTACCATAGAGGGAAGGAGGGGGTAATCCTGACTGCAGATGCTATCCAGTTCGGACATCTACATTTATGGTAGGTACAAAACTGTACTATGTCCTTCATGGATGCATCTGCAGTCATAACAACTGGATAGAATACCATAGCCAACTAGGGGAGGAGGAAGATAAAATTATGGTGTGGTTAGGATCCCTTGCAATACAGCAGTGGCAAACCCTGCTCGGGATCTAGAATATAGAGGTAAATTATAATGCTTGGCAAATGTATGCACGGAGGTCCAAGCAGCCGCCTCAATAATGTCCTTGGTTGCCACTCCTCGTAAGAAAGCTGTGGTAGTGGCTGTAGCCCTTGTAGAATGAGGCCTTATGTTCTGTGGAATTGGTTTTCCATGGAAGGAGTAACAAAATCTTATGCAATTTCCTATCCATTTGGAGATTGTCTGTTTGGAAATTGCTTTTCCTTCCCTCCCTGTTGCATAGGCTACCAAAAGCTGGTCAGTTTTTCTGTTACTTTTGGTTCTGTCCAGGTAGTAGCGTAGCTGTCTATGTACGTCCAAGGTATGCAGCATTCTTTCCCCTCTGTTTTGTGGATTGGGAAAGAAGGTAGGTAGGTGGATTGCCTGGTTTAAAGACACTCTGGATACCACCTTAGGCATAAATGTAGGATTAGTTCTCATGGACACCCTATCTTTATGGAAGATTAGGAAGGGTTGTACTGCCATTAAGGCCTGTAGTTCCGAAACCCTCCTTGCTGAGGTAATTGCCAGTAGGAAAGCAGTTTTCCATGATAGGTGCTGTAGATCTGCTGTTGCTGCTGGTTCGAACGGAGGGAGTGTCAACTTTTCTAGCACAAAGTTAAAGTCCCATGCTGGTAATGGTGGTTTCCTTGGAGGTTTTACATTCTTGATCCCTCTGAGGAACTGCCTGAGTAGAGGATGTGAAAAGACAGGTGGATCAAAGCTGTATTCTGCTGAAATAGCTGATGCATGTATCTTGATGGAGGAATAGGACAGGCCTGTATGTAAAAGCTCTGCCAAATACTCCAGAATGTTTGCAATATCTATATTCGACACATCTTTTCCTCTTTCAGTACTCCAAATGACAAACTTTTTCCATTTTCCTGCATAGTTCCTTCTTGTTGAAGGTCTGCGGGCTTCAAGGATAATGTCTTTAACCCTTTGGGAAAGATCTGGCTTAGTTGCTGCTATGTGATGTTCCAGGCAGTCAGCTGCAAAGTTTTTAGGTTTGGATGCATGATGCTGTAGTTGTTCTGAGTTAACATCAAAGGCATCAGGGGTATTGACCACATTTTCTCCCGAAACATGCTCCTCAGCAATGGGTACCAGTGTTGTCTTGGCCAGTTCGGAGCTATCAGGATTATCCTTGGACGTTCCTCTTTGATTTTCAGTAATACCTTGTGTATCAAGGGAAGAGGTGGAAATGCATATGCTGTCAGACCTGTCCAGCTGAAGGAAAGAGAATCCACCTTCCATGCAAGTGGGTGGAATGTCCTTGTGCAGAATTTTTTGAGCTGGTGATTGAGAGGGAAGCGAATAGATCTATTTGTGGCATTCCCCATTTCTTTGTGATGGTCTTGAAGATGTCAGTGTAGCATCTATTCGTGAGCATCCGAGGTGGTTCTGCTTAACATGTCTGCTAGGGTGTTCTCTTTTCCCGGTACAAATATTGCCTGTAACTGGATGTTGTAGCTGAGAGCCAGATTCCAAAGGTCCAAAGTCATTCTGCATAGGGGTATGAATGAGTGCCTCCCTGTTTGTTGATGTACCACATGACTGTGGTGTTGTCTGTCCTTATCATCAAATGGCCTTCTTTGAGGAATGGTCTGAATTTTTGGATTGCCAGTTTTACTGCCAGCATTTCTTTTGGTTTATGTGCAGGTGCAGCTGGTCCTGAGTCCACAATCCTTGTGCGCATTTGTCCAGCATGTGCCCCCATCCTAGGTCTGAGGCGTCTGTTGTGATGGTTTGGCTTGTTGAAACTTGTGGAAGGGTAGGCCTGGGTTTGACTGGCATGCTTGGGCCCACCAGAGGAATTCCTGTTTTAGGCATGGGATTAATGGTATTTCTGCTTCTAGGCTGTGCCTGTGTTGAGACCATAAATTCTTTAGGTACCACTGTAGTTTTCTCATATGCAGTCTGGCATGTGGGACCAAGATAATGCATGATGCCATGAAGCCCAAGGCCTGCAGAGCTTTTCTTGCTGTTAGTTTGTTCTGTCTTGTTAATGCCAAGAAGTAAAGAGGGAGTTCTTTTTGTTTTTCTGCAGTTAGGAATGCCATTTGTTTTACTGTGTCCAATTCACGCCCAAGAATGTTCTTGTCTGGGATGGTATCAGCCTTGACTTTTGTAAGTTGACTGTGTATCCCAGGGCTTGTAGCAAGTAAATGACCCTTTGTAAATCTGTTGTCAGCTTGCTTTTGTTGTCCGCTTGTAGCAGGCAGTCGTCCAAGTATGGATAAATTTGGATTCCCTGTAGTCTGCAGTGGCGATTACTGATGCCAGGCATTTTGTGAATACTCTGGGCAGTAGATAAGCCAAAGGGCAATGCTGAGAATTGATAATGCTCTGATCCTGCAAGAAATCTGAGGTATCTTCTGCAATTGGGTCGAATGGGGACGTGCAGGTATGCCTCCTTGAGATCTAGAGTTACCAGCCAACACTCCTTGCCCAGCATGGGAAGAAGTTGCTGTAGGGTCAGCATTTTGAATTTTGGGACAATGATATATGTGTTTAAGATGGACAGGTCGAGAATAGGTCTCCAACTTCTCTTTTCTTGGTACTAGGAAGAGTCTGGAGTAGAATCCTTTGCCCTGTTCTGTTATTGGTACTCTTTCCACAGCTCTCATCTTGGATAATTTCGTTATCTGCTGTAGAGCTTCTATTTTTTTGATTTGGACGCAGGTTTGGCATTCCTCTTTTTACTGGCAAGGTGTGGAAGTGGAACCGGTAGCCTTGGTCTATGGTTTGCAAAATCCACTTGTCTTTTGTGATATAGTGCCAATTTTTCGAAAATAAGGCTAACTTTCCGCCTAATGGAGCTGCTATTTGCTCCCTGGTAGGCGGAGTTAGAGTCAAGTCACTGTGATTGTCCTGTTGCAGTGGCAGTGGTTGTGTCTGTGCCTCTGTTATTACCTTGCCACTGTCGTCCTCTGTAGGCACCTCCTCTGGATTGATTTCTGCCTCTGGATCGTCTGTTTCTGCCCCTTTGGGATCTTGTGGAGTCAGGAAAGGACCAATTTTTGGCAGGCCAGTTCCTGCTAAACCTTGGGGGCTGAACCTGTAAGAAATCTTTAACTGTTTGTACAGATTTTGCCTTTTCTTCCATTTTCTTCATTACCTGCTGGGCAGGTGCACCAAATAAACTGGCCTTATCCATGGAAGCATCTAATAGCTTTGCTTTAACATGATCTGGTAAGACCTGTTCTTTCAGCCATGCATGTCTTCTTATCACTGTGCCAGTCATGGCTGATCTAAATGAAGGCTCCAGTGCATCATAGCCACATTTTAAGGAATGGTTACTAACCTGTTGTATGTTATTTACCATTTCTAATACATATTTCTTGTCTAAAGATTCATCAGAGGATACTTTTTTAGTTAACTGATCAAGCATAAACTCTTGGTATTGGATCATGTGAAATTGACAGTTTAAAGCTCTAGCTGAGAGAGTAGCAGAGGTGTAAACTTTTTTCCCCATCTGTCTAAGGACCTGGATTCCCTTTCTGAAGGAATAGGGTTTTTTTGCTGTGGTTGAGGCTACTGCCTTAGGCCCCTGGGAAATAGTTTCGGGGTCTGCCAGTGGGGCCTTGTATAGGTGGTGATGAGTGTCAGGTACCCTGTAATATCTATCAGGTTTGGCAGGGGCTGGAGGTAA
Organism: Protopterus annectens; assembly: GCF_019279795.1. Lineage (NCBI taxonomy): Eukaryota > Metazoa > Chordata > Ceratodontiformes > Protopteridae > Protopterus > Protopterus annectens. The sequence continues at coordinate 1,951,101,350 of NC_056731.1, forward strand.
AGAATCAGGAGCAGTGCAGACATCATTAAATGCGTCATCCACAACAGGTAAAACAGGAGGTATAGCTAAGGGCCTATGTTGTGGTAAGTGTAGAAAAGTCCTAAGCCTTTTTCTTGAGTCTGAGAAATCTTGTCCCTGCCATTGGAATTGTTCTCTCATGGCATGCAAGGTTTCCCCAAAGGAAAATTCCTCTGGTGGAGAGGCAGCTGGAATGGATTCTTCAGCATCGGAGTCTTCATATGTAGAAAAAGGGTCCTCTGGCAGTTCTGAAATGCCGGAGTCATCCGCAGAAGCCTCAGAGGACACTGGCTCGGGGGGCTCTGTCCTAGGTCTCTTTTCTGGGGGCTGAGAGGCCCTGTCTGGGTGAGATTGGGATCCCCTAATTAAGGATATTAAATCTTCTGCCAGAGTAAGCATTTGTGAACTAGAAGTGGGCCTGTGTGAGGGAGGTTTAACAGGCACTGACTTAGCAGATTTGGCTGCTTTGGCCCTGGCAAAGGCCTTGATAGACATGGCTGCAGGAGGTCTAGCAGCACCACGTGCTGGGGTAGAGACATCCAAAGGGATGGTGTCTGATAAATCAGTAGAAACCATGGTTGTAGGCAAAATTTCTGAGGCCGATTCAGGTAAGGTAGCAGGAGCCTCAGTAGTAGCCATGGATTCGCTGGAGATTGACCAGTTTTCTCGGTTTCGGCCGAGACACTCGCGGCTTGCTTCACCGTGGTTTCGGCCGAAACCGCGGACCGCGAGTGTCGGTCTTTTCCTGCGTTTTAATAATTTGGGTAGTCGGAGGATCCGGCGGCATAATGTATGCAAAGTCTGAGCCAAAAACTGTTCAGCAAACTCCGACCGGCCTTAGCGTTCGTCGGTTGAAGGAAGCGCAGGCGAACAGGCTGCTACGTCGTGGTCTGGGCCTAAGCAAGGCAAACAGTACGAGTGGAAATCTTTATGAGGTATTTGTTTCCCACAAGTTAAACAGTTATTGACTTTTTCTGACATCGGCTGAGGCAAGAAAGAGTCCCCAACGGGTACTTAGCTTTAGAAGTCTTGAGTAGTATTCGGTAGTAGTAATCTCTGGATCTGACCGACCGGCACTTGCGAACAGCTTCTGCTTGGCGCCACGGCAAGAAAGACTGAGGAAAATGGCGTCGGCTGATGCCTTTATACCCGAAGACCAGCAGAGATGACGTCGGGTGAAGTGCGACATCAGCCGAAGCCGGACCCAGACTTTGGAATCCGGCCGACCGAAGGGCTGCCTGACTACAGGACAACCCAGTTGTTATGACTGCAGATGCATCCATGAAGGACATCCTTGACCTTGTTCGTGAGTAGGTACCTCTTGAATAGCTTTCATGTCCTTGAGATCTGAAATTTGTCTTTGTGCCTCTGCCCTTTGTGTGGCAGGTTTAGCATGCCTCTCATTTTTGGAAGGGTGTGAAAATGGAATCTGTAGCCTCTGTTTATAATGTCCAGGATCCATTTGTCTTTTGTGACAATATGCCAATTTTTTGAAAATAATGCCAGTTTTCCGCCTAAGGGTGCTGCCATTTGAGCCTTGCTTGGCATGCAAAGGGGAAAGTCATTGGGCTTGCTTTCTGAATGGCTGCGAACTATCCTCACCACCTCTATGTGTAGGAGCTTGCCATTGTCTGCCTCTAAACGATCCTTGAGATTGCCCTCTGCCCCTCGGGCGCCTGTATCTACCTCTTTGGGGTCTGTCCGAGGCTGGAAAGGACCAATTTTTGGAAGGCCAATTTCTACTGAAACGTGGAGGTTGTACCTGTAGAAAATCTTTCACCGTTTGCATTGATTTAGCCTTTTCCTCCATTTTCTTCAATACCTCCTCAGCTTTAACACCAAATAATACATCCTTTTGTAGAGGGGCATCTAGTAATTTAGCTTTGACATGATCTGGTAAGGTTTGCTCCTTGAGCCAGGCATGTCTACGTATGACTGATCCTGTAACAGCAGCTCTACATGAGGCCTCTAGAGCATCAAAACCACATTGCAAGGTATGTTTACCCACTTGTTCTGCACTATGCATCAAATCCTGCAACTCCTTCAAGTCTGGTTGTTCAGGTTGTGACATTTTACTTCTCAACTGTGATAACAGAAACTGTTGGTACTTTAGCATATGGAAATGGCAGTTTAATGCCCTCATGGTTAAGGTGGCAGAGGTGTATACCTTTTCCCCCACATTTCTAAGGATCTAGAATCTCTCTCAGAAGGTAATGGGTTTTTTTAGCAGTGGAGGCCTTAATTCCCTTGGGGCCCTGTGAGATAGTTTCTGGGTCAGCCGCATGGCTTTTGTATAAAAATTGGTGAGAGTCAGGAACCCGGTAGTACCAGTCAGGCTTGACTGGGGCTGGAGGTAAAGAATCCGGGTTAAGGCAGGCCTCCGAGTACACATCATCTAGTATGTCTAAGACAGGAGATATAACCAGAGGCCTGTGCTGGGGTAGCAAGAGAAAATCCCTAAGCCTTTTCTTGGAATCGGAGTACTCTTGGCCTTCCCAGTGGAAGTGTTCCCTTAAGGTATGCAAGGTTTCCCCAAATGAGTAATCCTCTGGGGGGAAGACAGAGGGAATGAACTCCTCAGCATCAGAATCTTCAAAAGGGGAGTAAGAATGTTCCTATTCATCAGAGTGCTCTGAAATAATGGAGGCCTGGTCAGAGTAAGGGGATTCTTCCTCCACTCTGGGCCTTTTGTCCGGGGGGGGTGAGAACCCCTGATAAGAGTAATCAAATCCTCAGCCATTTTAAGCATCTGCTTTTTTAGGCATGGGGCCTGGAGAAGGGCCCTGTGGAGCTTGTCTCTTAGAATGCATGGCTGCTTTAGACTTAGTGAAAGCCTTGATAGAAAAAGAAGAGGAAGGTCTGAAGACACCAGGAGGCAGACCTGTCTATATTTTGAGATTCACCACCAAGAGTGGCTTCGGTATCTGTAGTCAGGGTGTGGGCCGAGGAGCCTGCGACCTCAGGCACAGAAGACACCGCCAATGAAGTGTCGTCGGTAGGCAGGGGCTGCGTAGGCGCCTCGCTGAGAACCGAACCACCTGTAGTCGGCTTTGGCATGGTGTCGGTAGAGGCCGCGGACCTCGTGTGTCGGTCCTTATCTTTGCGTTTTTTAGACAAAACTGGAGTCTGAGTATCCGACGACATAATATAGTTAAATTTTTTGCCAAAATAGTGCTGGGCGAACTCCGCCCGACGCTTAATGGTGCGTTTGTTGAATGTAGCACAAAAACGACAGACCGAGACGTCGTGGTCTGGGCCTAAGCAAGGAATGCAGAGGGAATGAAAATCCTTATGCAGTATTTGCTTCCCACAAGAAACACAATTATTAACTTTGTCTGACATCGGTCTGAGGCAAGAAAAGTTTCCCCAACGGGGTACTTAGCTTTCAAAAAGACTTCGGTTGCAAAATTTTCGTAATTTCAGGAGCTGGCCGACCGGCACTTGTGAACTGCTTCTGCTTCGGGCACCGCGCGGCAAGAAAGACTGAAGAAAATGGCGTTGGCTGGTTCTTATACCCCTGGCGCACTGACGTCAGGGAAAAAGCGACAACAACCGATGCCGGACCTAGACTTTGGAATTCAGCCGACCGAGGACCCGCCTGACGGCAGGAGAACCCATCTGTTATGACTGCAGCTGTATGCACGATGAACATCAGTGGGATGTGGGGTTGAATCAGGAGGAAACACATCAAGGTAGATGGGGCAACCAAAACAGGAGATACAGGGAAAAGTGGTAGGAAATACTTTTGAAGAAGGTATTATGGCAGAAGGTACTACTTCGACATACAAAGGATACCATATTTACAACTTTGCAGGTATTAATTTAAGTAAGGAACATTTTTCCCTATGCATGAAAGGTCAGAAATTTGTACCTAGTAGACATTTTGACTACATTGAGACTATTGTAGAGTTGAAAATGTTTGTGAGAAAGTTGAATCTGGCTTATTTATTTCAGGACAAAGGTAAGGATGAGAAGGTAGTAAAACATATAAAGGAATTGAAAATGAAAAGTAATGTTAACCCACCCCTTGAGCCCACATTAAACATTATGGAAAAGGCAATAATGGAAGATGTTTAGAAGTTAAAAACAGGTGAAAGTAATAAATCTATGAAATGGAACTTAAATAAGGAAGAATACGAAGTTCTGAATGCACTGAGAAATGACAGGGGCCTAAGAATAATGCATCCCAATAAGTGAGGGGGTACACTCAATATTCTCAAGATATATTTGAAATGCTGAATGATTCATTGACATATTACTCATTCTCTATAAATGAGATCAACATTAGTCAAATTCGGACAGATTTTTACTTAGATGAATATGTAAATGGGGGAATGATTTCATCTGAACTATACGAGTTTTTGAAAGTTAAGAACATCACCGTTGCGACGATTTTTGGTATCCTCAAGACACAAGGGATTGGAAAAATTGGCTTTTAGACCTATAGTATCAAGGAGGGGATCTAAAACATACCCCTTTAGAGTTATGGTAGACAAATGGTTAGAAAAGACTATTGTTAATGTAGAGCATTTAAAGATTCCTGGGATTTTCCTGGAAGGTTAGATGGTACATTATGGAACCAGGATTTACACTTTTTGACTGTGGATATATCAAATTTAAATACCTCAATTAAACAGGAAGGACTTGAATATTTTAGATCTAGTACTGTTAGCAACACCACCCTTTGAGGATAAAATTTACTTTATTATGGAATTTATGGAAACAGTGTTGGACCATAGCTATTTATTCTTCGAAGGAGAGTATTTTAAACACAAAGGTGTTGCTATGGGGCCTCTTGTGCCCCTATAAATGCAAATCTAGTCCTGCTGGAGTGGGAAAGGTGTGTGTTTACAAGTAAATATATGGCAAATCTACAGCTCGGTCAGATTTCTGGACGATATTTTTATTCTTTGGAAAGGCCCAGGAAAGAAGATTAAAAATGTTGACTTTTTGAAAAGAACCACAGGGTTCCTTAAGTTCACTTATGTACACGATAGGGGTAGAATTAACTATCTAGATACAGTTATACAAATGGATGACAAATTATTTAGATCTAAAGTGTATAGAAAACCCACTTTTAGCAACTCTTTCCTAGAATACTCTAGCAGTCACCCTCCACATCAGAAAGAGTATTATTAAAGGACAACTCATTCGAGTAGCCCGTATGACAGAGGATGTGGAGGGAGAACTACAAAAAGTAGTGAAATTATTTCAGGAGAGAGGGTATCCTAATAAAATGTCGGAAGAGAATCTTGAGTATGTCAAAAAAGAATGTGGTAGGAAATACAAACCCCTGTTGGGTAACCCAGAGGGAATAAGAGAAAATAGTCAAGACATAGATGTTGAAACAAAGGACCTTAAAGAATATGAGAGGACTATGGCAGTCCCGTATTCAAGTAAGGAAAATTATGTTAAAAAGATTGTGGAAAACTGGGCAATTCTGAGGAACAATTCAAAGTTATGGTCCATAGTAAGTGATAGACCTAATTTTGTCTTTAAGACAGGGGCAAACTTGAAAAAAAATGTTTTGTGATGGGTTCTAAAAAGGTAGCTAGATCTGGCACCTTCAGGTGTGATTCTTGTTCCCAGTGCAAATACAAATACAGAAGAAGCAGTCATTTTAGGTAATAACCTAAAAACCAGAGTTATCTTTAAGAAAGGTAATTGTCAAAAGTCTGGAGTGATCTATCTGGCGAAGTGCATATCCTGTCCCAGTTTTTACGTGGGTAAAACGGAGAGAAGGCTTAGGGACAGGATATATGAACATATGTACCAGATCACTACAAGTAATAGCAATAATGCCCTATACACAAAGATTCCTGTGTATGTAAGAATTTTGGTGGATTTAAATTTGGCATTTTAGAAAAAGTCTTACCAAATCCCAGAGGGGGAGACTTCAGAAGTCACACTGAAGAAAGAGAAATTGGGTGGCAAATAAAATTACAAGCCAGTCAAGTCCCATGGTTAAATGAAATATCATCCCTCAAGCAAATATTAAATAGGACGGCTGCATCAGTTAAATAAACTTTCTTAGGTTTCAACATCCATCTACTTTATTCAATTTTTTAATTATGTTTTTATAGATACAAAAAAACTTATGAATTTTAATAAAAAGTTTTACATTTTTTTTAAATACCTCATAAGGAGCTAGATTTGTTTTGTAATGATTTAGGGATGTTTTTGATATTGTTCATGTATTACTGTGTGTATTGTCTTTTTAAAAAAAATCAATTAAGGGATGTTAATTAATTACTAAGGAGGGGAGTATATAAAGGTGAATAAAGTTCTTATTAATTGATTCTGATGAAGTCCCTGTTGCAGGGAAGAAAGCGCTCAATCTGTGTGGTTAAACTGTGAAGAAAATCTATATTTGTGGTAGTCCGTAGTGCAAGCAGTGTGTGACTTTTCTTATTTGTAACCATTTTGATACTGTTTTCTCTACTGGAGCTCCTTTTAGCATCTGAAAAAGACAAAAAGCTGTGCTGATTTTCTGAAATTGTTTGTCCTGTCCAGATAAAATCTAAGCTGTGTACATCCAGCTTGTGTAATATGTGTTCCACTCTGTTGGCATAGTTGGGAAAAAATACAAGCAATTCAATAGACTGACATTTGACTTTGAACAGACTTTAGGTAGAAAGGAAGGATCTGTCCTGAGGGAGAGACTGTCTTTATGAAAAATTAAATACTGGGGTTTGATGGATAAGCCCTGTAGTTCTGAAACCCTCCTTTAAGTAATGGCCACCACACAAATGGTTTGCCACAACAAAAACTTCAATTCACAAGATGAGGCAGGTTCAAAGGAAGGAAGAATGATTCTTGAAAGAACAAAATTTAGATTCAATGGGGAAGAAGGGGATTTAATGGGTGGTCTTAGATGCAGAGTACCCTTTAGGAAGGCTTTGGCTAATCTATGTGACATAACATTGTCTCACAGATTCATAGATTCACAGATTCCTAGATTAGTACTAAGCTAACTGCCCTTGCGAGCCACTGTAAGCCTAGCCAATTATCCCTTGTGAGACTCAAACCCTGCACCTTGTGTTTGTAAGGCAAACACCTTAATCATTAGGCGCCCTCCCAACCCATGTTCACCTATATGAAAATTCCAAATTGTGGCTAAATGTACCCAAATCGTAGCCGCAGCTGCACCTTCATTGAAAAGTTTAGTCAAGAACTCTAATATGGATGAGACGTGTAAAATAAGGATCAATTTTATTTTGAGATGCCCATATCGAGCATCTCTTCCACTTACTGAGGTATAATTTCCTGGTGGTTTGTTTGTGGGAGGATGTTAATATATGCTGAGCTGCTTTTGATAGTGTAACCTGGCTATTGCTGGAATCAAAGCAGATAAGCTGTCAATCTGAGGGACTGCAGAGCAGGATGAAGAGCCCCTGATGAATGAGTGAGAAGGTCCAGAACTGGGTCCAGAATCCAAGGTTCTTCCAGTAGATGAGGCTGAAGGAAGGGGAACCAAATCTGACGAGGCCAGTAAGGAGCAATTAGAATGGATTGTCCTTCCCAGAGCACTAGATTTCTGCAAAATGTTGGGCATCAGAAGAAAGGGTGGGAAAGCAAAAAGACTTTGGGGCTAATCGTGTACAAGTGTATCCCTTGGGGAATCTCTCAGAAGGGGAATTAGGGCAAAATAGTTGCTGCATTTTGTATTTGTTGGAGTCACAGAGAGGTCTCAGCAGGGCTGCCCCCAGCTGTGGAATATCCTTTCCGGTACTGGTTTTCTTCAGGGATCACTCGTGAGGCAATAAAATTGCCCTGTTCAGTTTGCCTATCATGTTGGACCTCCCTGGGATGTGCGTTGCTATCAGAAAACACTGGGTGGAGGTCGCCCACTGCCACACTCTCAGGGCCTCTCGACATAGGGGTAAGAATTGATTCCTCCTTGTTTGTGCACCAGAAAACAGACATGTTTGTCTGTCTGTACTGCAATAGTGCCTAGAGGAAGAGAGTCTTGGAAGGACTGCAATGCTAGTAGTACCGCTCTCATCTCTAGGACATTGACAGGCAGATGAGCCTCGTGTTCGTTCCACGAGCCTTGGGCCGTTTTTCCCTGATAATGCCCCCCTACCCTATCAGTGAAGCGTCCGTGGTCACTGACAACGGAAATGGTAACACAATGGGACGACCCAGGGTCATCAATTGTGCTGTTAGCCACCACTGAAGTCTCTTTCTTGCAGGAGTCTGTAATCAGTACCTTGTGGGACAGTGGAAGTTCCTGGTAGACCCACTGAGTGAAGAGGAACCACTGCAGAATGCGCAAGCGGCCTAATGGGATTGCGATGATTGCTGCTGCCAACATGCCTAAAAGTTTCAGAACTACAAATGCTGGGACCTTTCATGCTAAGAGAAGGGTTTGAACCTGTAGCCTAAAGGAGGCTACTCTCTCTGTAAGAAGTTTTGAGTCACAGACGTGGTGTCCAAATCTGCTCCTATGAATACAGTACGCTGCAATGGCTCTAAGGCAGACTTTTCCAAATTTATGGTAATTCCCAGTTGGTTGCAGAGCTCCATGGTGGTGTTCCTTGCTAAAATTAGTTGATGCCTGGTAGTGGTGGTAAGGAGCCCATCTAGATATGGAAACACCCGGAATCCCCGTAGTCTCAAGTGAGCTATGACTACTGTCATGCATTTGGTGAACATTCTGGGGGCTGTAGTGAGCCCAAAAGCCAGAGCTCAAAACTGATAATGACTGCCTCCCAGCTGAAAGCACAAATGACCATGGATGTTCTGGCAATTTTTATATGGTAGTATGCATCCTGAAGATATATCGAGCCCATCCAGTTGTCTTTCCCTAAGAATGGGAGCATTGACTGTAGTGTGACCATCCGAAACTCTGCCTTTGTTATAGATTTGTTTAATCTGCTGAGATCCAGAATGGGTCTCCAGTCCCGTTTTCTTCAGTACTAAAGAGAGTCACAAGTCAATTCCGGATCCTACTTGGTCTGCTGGGACTGGTTGATGACTTTTTTTTGAGCAACGTTTGAATTTCCATGCTTGCTTGTTACTGATGACTGGGTGGAACGTTCGGGATTTTTCCTACAGGAGGAGGTGGGGTGGAAAAGGGACTGTAGCAGCCTCTGGTTATGATGCTTTGTACCTAGCTGTATTTTATTTTTAGTCAGGTGTCTGGGTACAAAGATGAGCATTCCCCAACTGCCTCCACAGCAGGACAGTTAGGCCTCCTTTCAGGAGCGCTGACAGGGCTTCCCTAAGAACTGTTCTCCATCACCCTGATTTGGCAGACCCTGTCTGCCGCATGGGCAGTGTCTTCCATTATTTCCCCCTCCTCTGCCCCTGGAGTGGGGGTTCACCAAGTGTATCCTGAAAGGATCCTTGGGAATTCCAGAACCACATTTTTCTTCTTTTCTGCCCTTTGGGGTAAGGTCTGGTAGGGGTGGAAAAATGGACTCTGACAGCAGACGCCTTTCTTGTTCATACCTGGTAAGAATTACCTTGACTCTTGGTCCAAAGAGAGCTGAGCCATCAAAAGGGAGGTGCACAAAGGAAGACTTAAAAGGCTCCTCAAAGGAAAATAAGCACATCCAGGAGTGTCTCAGAGCAATTCCTGTACCCGCTGCCCTTCTCGTTTCATTAGCTGTATATGAGACCAGATGCATGGAAGAGTTTACCATGGAATTTAGGGTGGCAAGCTGGGAAGATGCCTTCTCATACTCCAGCAGCTACTGCACCCTGTAGAGCATCTCCCAGCTCCTTCAGATCTCTTCGTTACCTGGTGAAGTGCGTAAGGTAGTTGAGTGACAAAAGGGCAAAGGTCGCTGAACTAAAAGTGCGCTTTCTGTATCTGTCCATGATCCTAGAATCCCTATTAGGATGGATGGACACATGTAGAAGTTTGACATTTCCTTCTTGGTGGCCGCCACCACCACCATGGCATCAATGGGTACTCCTTTAGTTAAGAAAGCCTTATCTTAGGGAGCAGTAATGTACTTATTAGGCCTCCTAGGGACCGGCTGCATGGTGTCCGGGGACTCCCACGCCTTCCGAACGACATCCATCACTTCATCGAAAGGCAGAGACACCCAAGAGATGGAGGGTTGAGACCCAAAAGCCTTCAGGAAGACTGTCATCAGTAAGGGTGGTGAGTTGCCAGCCACCCCCCCTGCTTAAGGATTTCCAGGATATCCCAGAAAGAGATCTTCAGGGAGGGACCGTGGGGACCCTTCTGATTCAACCAAATCAGTATCAGACTTGACGGATTCCTGTGGGGAGTCCAGATGCTTCCTCTTGCATAACCTCTTCCTGGGAATCTCCTCAGCGGCAACTTCTGGGGAGGTCTCTGAAGAGCAGGGCTCGCCCAATAGGGCCTCCAGAGGCTGTGGGTCTCTATGCTTCTGTGAAACCCGTGATGTAGTAGTAGACACTGGTGCTTAGGGGGTAGAGTAGTAGGATGGGATGGCGTGGTTGTCGGTGAGGAAAATACTCTCCTCATAGCATCGAAGGCACCCCGGCTCCGATGTGAAGGAACCCCCGGATCAAAAGAAATGGGAGACTCCCTCTACACCAGCACTGTGGGCTTCAAACCAGAGGTAGGAGCTGAACTCACCCTAGCCGAGGCACTGAGAGGCAAAGTCGGAACAGAAAGGTCTGTGCGACTCTCCTCGGACACAATCGGCGAGCGTCTGCTCCTAGACCCTTTGGTGGCACCAAAAATGTCTGAGTAGCCAGAGCAGACAGACCCAAAACAGGTGGCTGCTCCGACGGCACCACAACCAGCAGCTCCACACACACCGGCTCCGAACCCTCAAGTTAGGTTGGAGGAATGCAAGTAACAGGGAAGGTTTGCATCTGTTCCGAAGTGCTGGGAATCAGACCCAAAAATAGTCTAGCCGGTGCCTGCAGAAGCCTCTGCACCGCAATGTCCACGTATGTATCAGATAAAGTTCTCAAGGACCGAGAAGAAGGGATTGAGGATGTCACAGATAGGAGTATGGGAGATTTTAATGTAAGAGAAATCTGTTCCAAAACAAGGGACCGGCTCCTAAATGTCACAACTGTTTGCTCTGAAACTCTTGCAGCTGAAGTTGGCTGTTTACCTCCAGAAGATTTGCTGGTCGACTGTGCTCTACTCTGTTCCGACAAACCAGACTTGGCATATTTAGATGATTTCTCACCTGTACTGTCTAGGTTAGCCTGAAAGGAAGTTTTAGTAACACCCTGGCCAAAAATTTTACTCCTACATTCATGCAAAACTCTGGAGCCGAAGGAGTGACAGATGGAGTAGTCCACTTGGAGATGTAGCACCCCCCCAGCATTAAACACATTTAACATAACCATCTGTAACTG
>NC_056731.1:1951117689-1951155189 GCF_019279795.1 Protopterus annectens
GCTGCCATCTCCAAAGCAAAAAACACAGCATCTATGGGACTGGACGGTGTCCCAGGCTGCGTCTTACACGAGCTTCAAGAAGAACTGAACCTTCACATTAAGTCACTGTTCAAACTTAGCCTTACTACAGGATATGTACCCAAAGAATGGCATACAGCTACAGTGGTCACACTTCACAAAGATGGTGCCACAACGGACCCTGGGAACTATCGCCCCATAAGCCTGACTAGTCTGGTCTGTAAAGGTATGGAGCGTATCATGGAACTCAAAGAAAGACATTGGGAGCCTCCAGACACTGGACCCTACCCAATTCGGCATAGTTAAGTGCAGATCTTGCCTCTTAAACCTAGTTGATTTCTTTGAAACAATTACCAATGCCATAGATGAGGGCAAGGTAGTCCACACAGCCTACCTGGACCTCGCAAAAGCCTTCGACACAATACCCCACTTGGGCATCATAAATAAGCTTACCAGCTTAAATATTAACCCCTATATCACAAGATGGGTTGCAAACTGGCTCAGAGCTAGAACCCACATGGTCAGAATTGCAGGTGCCATGTCCGAATCCAAACCAGTTACAAGTGGCGTCCCACAGGGCTCAGTTCTCGGACCTCTCCTGTTCAGTATATACTTCTCTGAGGTTCAGGCCAACACGGGGGGATTATGGCTGACAAAGTTCGCAGATGACTGCAAACTGGGGGCCATAATCGAATCTCCAGCTGACACAAGCATCCTCCAAAAGGGTCTCACAGAGACAGATGCTTGGTGCCAGAGCCACGGCCTCAAGCTAAATGCTAAAAAGTGCATAGTCATCCCCTTTGGGAAAAACAAGGTGCCTACAAATTACCACATAGGTGGTAATCCATTAAGTAAGGAAGTAGTAATTAGAGATTTGGGGACCAAGGTAGATAGTAATCTCTCCTTTGATAATCACGCTGCCAAAGTGGTTAGAAAGACCTTCTATATAGCCCACCTTATCACAAAAGGGTTCGCATCTAGATCAAGAGAGGTCATTGTGCCCCTCTACTCATCACTTGTCAGGCCCATAATTGAATACAATGCCCCTTTTGGGACGTACCTTACCCGACACCTGCAGCAACTGGAGAGACCCCAAAAGTACCTCACCAAGAGGATTATGGACTACAAACAGATGTCCTATGCAGCTCGACTAAAGAAACTCCAGTGCTACTCAGTTGCTTACCTCCTACTCAGAGACGATCTATGCCTGACGTACAAAGCCATGTCAAATCCAGAATTAATGGACATGCTCCACCTCAAAAAATCCAAGTCCCTTAGAGCTACACACTCCAGGGACCTAAACCTCAGCACAAAAATAAATAGGACATGCTGGAGGGACAGATTCATTTCCCAGAGGCTCCCCTCACTCTGGAATAGAATCCCAATTCATGTTAGACATAGCCCCTCACTGACCCTTTTCAAGCGAAATCTGGACGCGTGGACGGGAAATCGCAAATTCACCCCTGGGATCTCGTGTCCCTGCTAGACAGAGGCACAGTAAACTAATCTTAAGAGTACCTTCTGTGACCTACTTTACAGAGGCACAGTAGGCTAATCTAATAGGGAGGCTGAAGCCAAATACACTTTGGCTAGGCTTATAAATGCCCTAGGGCAGATAGCCTAGTATCTACCTATGAACATATGTATGTATGTATGTGTATATATATATATATATATATATATATATATATATATATATATATATATATATATATATATATATATATATATATATATATATATATATATATATATATATAGAAATTCTACAGAAGAAACACCATTCCAAATGCCCTTATAGAATAGGCTTGGGAACCCAAAAAAAGTAGTCTAACACCACTATATAAAACCTACAAAGGAAACAAGCACTAACACACTATTGATTACATTTTAAAAGTAGTTTAACACTCGATATACCAACTACCAAGAGGGATAGGGGATAAAAAATAGGCCTGAAAAACAGCTGAAGGACAACAGCAGCAGAAAATCCTGAACTAGTGCAGAAAAATCTCTAGACAAGTCACTAACACTACCAATCTAAACGTTACAACTATCACAGGAATAATGTAATACAAGCTAAAGCAAGTAAATAAGAAAACTTACACTGGCCAGTGCCTGGTGACTCCCAATCTAGTTGCAGCAGCAAATCAGATTTGGGGAAACGACCAGTGCATCATGGGACAGGGGAGTAGGCCATGAGCTTGTTGAAAACCTCGAGCTGTTGCAGTTGGCCGAGTCGGAGCAGAGGATCAGCTCCGAACCCATCAGTATGAATGAACGGCGAGACAGAACAACTTCACTTCTACCGATATTCAGTGGCCTTGATATCAGTAAACTGGAGCCTGAAGCAAGCTTCTCCAGGGCGGGATAAAAGTTTTTTGAAAGTGAAGCCACCACACTACAGTAAGGTACTGTTCTAGTGGAGAGAAACATTTTAAAATATTTTAAATGCTGTACTGTTTTAGTCACAGAAGGGACAGTAAATAGGGAGAAAAAGGACAGAGACGTTGAGCATTTAATAACAGAATCCTGTTGTTGTCCTTTAAACAAAACTATTTCCTTGAACTTATCCAGGTCCAACAGACTGTAGGTAACATCCCTCTGAGTTATTGCCAGTTATAGGACCGCCTCCATGAACCAGGATACCCACACTGCATACTTGGATCTATGTGAATCGCTCAACAGACAACCAAACACTCCATTTTTATGTGACTTTACCTACCCATCCTTAGATTGGGTAAATTACACGTGTGCTAACACACTTGCCCAAAGGTTCTCAGACCTAATCAATTCCAATGTCCTAGACCAGTTGGTTGACAACCCCGCAAGGTGCCCAAACATTCTGGATCTGGTGCTCACTAACATGGTCGTTGCACCACCCAATGTATGTCACCTTCCCTAGGGAGGTCTGATCATAAATCAGACTCATTAGAAATAACACTTGACCAACCATTAGCAGCAACTACTCAAACACTTCTTCAAAGCCAACTGCAACCAAATATGCAACAGCATTAATAGCTTCATAGCCCCTACCCCCACTGATGGCATGGACACCTACAGTGGGATTTACACCAATGCTTTGTATAAGCATCTATACAAATGCATTAACTCAGCTGTACTTGACAGGACCAAAACAAGACCCTCAAGAAAGAACAAGCCTGCTCAGTGGACATCTGCCATTAACAGATTACACAATAAGAGAAAAACTACTGTCCAAGAGCAGAAGGAACAGTCTCTGAATTGGAAACATTCCCTCCTCAGCTTAAACAAACACATAAGGCACCTTATAAGGCATTCTCTAAAGCTAACCATTAATCCAAATTAGCATCCTTTCCTAAGGATAACTGTAAGGCCTTCTTTAGCAAAGTCAGAAACCTTAAAGGGAAAAAAAACCTGCGCAGAACTGGTTAATGAGACCACATAAACTGAACCCACAGAAATAGCCAACCTGCTAGCTGACAGGTTCATTGAACCCCCCCCCCCCCGGCCCCAACATATATCCCAAAGTATCCCTATCACCTGCCCTCCACCGACTATCTCCAAGAACAAGTCATAAATGCTCTCGCCAAAGAGAGTCTTTATGGGACCTAACAATACCCCAGGCTGAGCTCTAAATGGATTAGAGCAGGAACTGCCTTGCACTGCTGGGTAATCTAACCCCAGTCTAAGCAATGGTTTTGTACCTGCTGAATGGAAAATAGCAATCATCATCCAGTTACATAAAGGAGGTGCCTCCACTGACCCTGGCAACTACAGACCCATAAGCCTGACCAGCCTTGTATGCAAGGCTATGTAAAGAATAATCAAAGAGCTTAAAGATTTAGGAGACCCCCAAATGCTTGGCCCCACCCTGTCTGGCTTCATTAAAGGGAGATCCTGCCTCGAACTTGGGGGACTTCTTTGAGGCATTCACCAAAGCCCTGGACAAAGGCAAATCCTTGCATATGGCCTACCTGAACTCAAGTCAAGGCCTCTGACACTATTTCCCTACTCAGGGATCATTGATAAACTCACTCAGTAACACGTATACTTTCAGGTGGGTTGCAAACTGGCTCACCAATGGAATGCACACAGCCAAAATAAGGGAGTCTGCCTTCACCAGCAGACCCGTAGCCAGTGGTGTTCCACAGGGATCGGTGCGTAGGCCTCTACTGTTTTGAATCTACTTCTCAGATGTATAGGCTAAAACAAAAAGCCTATGGCTGGCAAAGTTTGCTAATGATTACAAACTGGATGTAGTCAAGAGTCCCCAAATGATGTCAACATGTTACAAGAGGGACAGACAAATGACTGGTGCCTAAGTCATGAGCTAAAACTCAATGCAAAAAAATGCATCATCCCTTTATCAAAGGTGACATACCTGCCATATTAATCACACCCAAAGGATGCAATCAATGGTGAGACATTTGGGCACACAGGTTGACAGCAACCTTTCCTTTGACCACCATGTCTCCACAGTGGTAAGACAGGCTAAGTCACCCACATCATAAGTAAGGGCACTACATCCATAACAAGAGAGGTTACAACCCTCCTGTACTCATCAATCTGGCCAATTACGGGGTATAATTAGAAGTTATGTATATACCATAACGTTCCATGTTAGTTGTCTTCTCTCGCCTTCTTTCTTGCTGGATGGGTTCGGAGCCGATCCTCGGCTCCAACTCGGCACTTGCTAAGCTCGAGAACTCATTTTACCAGCTCGAGGCAACCCTATATCCCATGATGCAAGGCGTGACTACCTCAGATCTCGTTTGGTAGCTAGAAGAACACCCTGCCAAAAACACTTCTTCCTCAGGAAGAACAACACTAAAGTAGGAGAAACTAGGCCAATAGCCACTAACAATTATGACTCTTCCTACTGAGAACTCTTGGAAAGAGTGACAACACCCCCAACAAAAAGAAGGTACAACCTCAAGATCAGTCCAGGCCAGGGGGAAGGAGGGAGGGACGCAAGAAAGAAGGTGAGAGAAGACAACTAACATGGAACGTTATGGTATGTACATAACTTCTAAATGTTAAGTTGTCAAACTCGCCTTCATTCTTGCTGGATGGGACCGCATCCCTAGCACCTCTATCCTGGGTGGCTCAATGGAACAGACTCTTGAGAACTGAGGAACCAAACCTAGCCCTGTCTCTGGAGGCCAAGTCCAATTTGTAATGAGAGAAAGGTGTGAGGAGTGGCCCAAGTGGCTGCTGCACAAATGGTGTCAATAGGTAGCCTATCCTGAAAGGC
This sequence comes from Protopterus annectens, assembly GCF_019279795.1. Classification (NCBI taxonomy): domain Eukaryota; kingdom Metazoa; phylum Chordata; order Ceratodontiformes; family Protopteridae; genus Protopterus; species Protopterus annectens. Next base: position 1,951,122,941 of record NC_056731.1, read on the forward strand.
TGTGGATGTGGACAGGCTCCTGGTAGAATGTGCTTTTGGTTTTGATGATAGTTGCTTGCCTCTAAGATGATAAACATAAGAAATGATAGAAGACAGCCATCTGGATAAGGTCACTTTAGAGACTGGGAGACCTTTTCTGTTCTCTGCATAAGAAAGGAATAGTTGATCAGATTTTCTGAACTGTTTAGTTCTGTCCAAATAATATCTGAGCTGACGATGGACATCTAAGCAATGAAGTTTCTGTTCAGCTTTGTCTGAATAATTAGGGAAAAACTGGCAAATCAATAGAATGGTTAAGATTAGTCTGGGAAGCAACTTTGGGCAAAAAAGATGGATTAGTTCTTAAAGATACCCTATCTTTGTGAAAAATCAAGTAAGGGGAACGGACACAGAGGGCCTGAAGTTCAGAAACCCTTCTAGCTGAAGTAACAGCAACCAAGAAAATTGTTTTCCAGGAAAGAAACTTTAAGGAGCATGTAGCAGCCGGTTCGAAGGGGGGTAGAATCAAGGATGCCAGCATTAAATTCAAATCCCATTGCGGAGGAGGATCTCTGATTGGAGGCTTCAGGAGAAAAATACCTCTCAGAAAGGCTTTGCAAAGCTTGTGGGACATAATGCTTTGATCCGCTAGACCAACATGAAAATTTGAGATTGCTGCCAATTGGACTTTAACTGTAGAAGAGGAAGACCCCGATTGAAAAATCTCTGCTAAGAAGTCCAAAACTGAATGCAGTGGAGCAGTAAAGGGATCTAAGTGTTTAGACTTCGCCCAGAAAGAAAAATGTTTCCACTTACTAGCGTAAATCTTTCTGGTGGAAGACTTAAGAGAAGCTACTATGATGTTCCTAACGGGGTTAGAGATCATAGGAAGCCTGGCTAAGGAAGGAAGTGGAGCAACCAAGCAGTGAGGTTGAGAGAATGAATGGCCCGGTGCAGTTGACCCGACTGGTGGGTCAGATGATCTGGAACTGGGTCCAGATGCCAAGGCTGGGCCAGGAGATGACGATGCAGGGACGGAAACCAAATTTGTCGAGGCCAGTAAGGGGCAATGAGGATCAACTTGGCTCTCAATACTTTCGCTTTCTGAATAACTTGTGGTATCAGTGGAAATGGAGGAAAAGCATACAGAAGTCCCCGGGGCCAATCCTGGGTTAGAGAGTCTCTCAGGGAATGGCCTGGTAGAGGAAAGAGGGTGAAGAAGTCCGGGCATTTGATGTTTTGGGGTGTAGCAAAAAGGTCACAGGAAGGGAAGCCCCACTTCTGAAAAATCTCATCCACTACAGATTGCTTGAGAGACCACTCGTGTGGCATGAGAATATCTCTGCTCAGTCTGTCCGCTAAGAGGTTGGATCTCTCGGGGATGTGCGTTGCTATCAGAAACCGATGAGAGGAGATTGCCCATTGCCAAAGTCTGAGAGCTTCTCGACACAGTGGGTAGGACCTGGTCCCGCCCTGCTTGTTGATATACCAGACTACAGACATGTTGTCCGTCTGAACTGCAATAGTCCCTAAGGGAAGAAAGTCGCTGAGGGCTTGCAACATTAAAAGCACTGCTCTCATCTCTAGGACATTTATGTGCAGATGGTATTCTATGGGTTGCCAAGTCCCATGGACCATCCTGCCCTGATAATGCCCCCCCCACCCGATCAGAGAGGCATCCTAAGTGACTGTGGCAACCGGAACTGGGGGAACAAACAGTCAGCCCTGATGGAGTAGAGGAGAAGACATCCACCAGGTTAGATGACTCTTGCACGACCGTGTGACAAAAATCTCGTGACTCATGGGGAGCTGCTGGAATGACCATTGAGCGAACATCCACTGCAGAAGACGCATGTGGAAGTGGGCTAATGGCAGTAGAACAATGGCCGCAGCCATAAGACCCAGAACCTTCAGGACAAATTTGGCTCTGATCTTCTTGCCGAGTAATATGATCCGAACATACTTCTGAATGTCCAGAATTCTTTGTTTTGTGAGTCTGGCTGACATGCTGACAGTGTTTAATTCTGCGCCTATAAAGGTATTAGATTGGCAAGGCGACAGAGAAGATTTTTCGAAGTTTATTGAAATCCCCAGTTGTCTGCAGATTTGCAGAGTGTAGTCTCTGGCCTTGAGAAGTTGATGCCTGGTGGTGGCGGAGAGGAGCCAGTCATCTAGATACGGAAACACCTGGAATCCTTGACGTCTCAGATGAGCCGTAACCACTGCCATACATTTGGTGAACACTCTGGGAGCTGTAGTGAGGCCAAAGAGCAGGGCTCTGAATTGAAAATGACTGGACCCCAGCCGAAAGCGGAGAAACCTTCTGGAGCGCCTGTGAATCTTTATATGATAGTACGCATCCTGAAGGTCTATTGAGCAGATCCAGTTGTCCTTTCCCAAAAAGGGTAGAATGGACTGAAGCGTGACCATCCGGAACCTTGCCTTCTTGACAAACTTGTTTAGTTTGCTGAGGTCTAAAATTGGTCTCCAATCTCCCGTCCTTTTGGGGACCAAAAAGAATCTTGAGTAGATGCCGGATCCTACTTGGTCTGCTGGCACTATTTGGACGGCTCTTTTTGCTAGGAGCTTTGATACCTCCTGCTTTGCCAATTCCCTTAGACCGGGTGAGACGTCTGGAAGGGATTGACGAGGAATGGGATACCTCTCGAAAGGGATATTGTAGCCCTCGGATATGATCGACTGTACTCATTTGTCTTGAGAGGGACGCCAGGCTATTGGGTACAGCGACAATCTTCCCCGACTGCCTCCAAGGGTGGGCAGTCGGGCAACACCTCAGGGATGCTGGAAGGGTTTATCAGGGAGAGTCTCCCTGCTACCCTGATTCTGCGGACCCCCTCTGCCCCTAGGGCGGCGCCTATTATTATTACCCCCTCTGCCTCTGGGGGTAAACTGACCACGTGTGTCCGGCGTGACTCCTTGAGATTTACGGAACCACATTTTCCCTCCCTTCTGACCCTTTGGATAGGGTCTTGAAGGGGTGGAGAAATGGACTCCAACGGCAGAAAGGGTCTTGCCATCTTGTTCACACCTGATCAATGTATCCTTCACCTGAGGCCCGAACAAAGCCGAACCGTCAAAGGGGGTATTGGTGAAGGACGCCTTAAAAGGGTCTTTTGTAGGCATCCCTCTTAAGAATGCTTTAGAGGTTGCTGTAGCTCTGGTGGAGTGTGGTCTGACATAGGCTGGAACATTCTTCCCATGGAAGGAATAACAAAATCTGATGCAATGTCCAATCCACTTTGAAATGGTCTGTTTGGAAATTGCTTTTCCTTGTACTCCAGGGGCGTAAGCTACAAAAAGCTCATCAGACTTCCTACTGGTCTTGGTTCTGTCCAGGTAGTAGCAAAGTTGTCTGTGGATGTCCAAGGTACGCAACAGTCTTTCCCCTTTGCTCTCAGGATTGGGGAAGAAAGTAGGCAGGTGAATAGCTTGATTTAAAGAAACCCTGGATACCACCTTTGGCATAAAAGTAGGGTTGGTTCTTAAGGAGACCCTGTCTCTGTGAAAGATTATGAACGGTGGTATTGCCATTAGGGCCTGTAGTTCCGAAACCCTTCTTGCTGAGGTGATTGCCAACAGGAAAGCTGTCTTCCATGAGAGAAATTGTAAGTCCACTGAAGCTGCTGGCTCAAAGGGAGGTAGAGTCAGTTTTTCTAGGACAAAGTTGAGGTCCCAAGCTGGCACTGGAGCCTTTCTTGGTGGCTTAATGTTCTTGATTCCCCTGAGGAATTGCCTTAAAGGATGTGAAAACACAGGAAGATCAGTGTTATATCTAGCTGAAATAGCTGAAGCATGTATCTTTATGGAAGAATAGGAGAGTCCACACTGTAGCATAACTGCCAAGTATTCCAGGATGAGTGGGATGTTCAGTAATGATGCATCATGTCCCTTGATGGTATTCCAAATGCTGAATCTCTTCCATTTTGCTAAGTAAACCTTTCTGGTGGATGGTCTTCGAGCTTCTGTTAATATCCGCTGAACTTCCTTGGAGAGAGATAGATTGAGGTTATTCATGGAATCTCCCAGGCTGTTAGCTGCAGCGTCTGAAGGTTTGGATGCACTGTTTTGAAATTGTGTTGAGTCAAAAGTAGGGGCCATTGGGGAAGGGCCCACTTTTTGTTGTGACATATGCTCCGTAGTAGTGGATACCAGTGTTGTCTTGGCCAGTCTGGAGCTATTAGGATCCCCTTGGGCCTCTCTGCTTTGATCTTTAGTAATACTGTGGTCATCAGTGGCAGGTGTGGAAATGCATAGATTTTAGGGAGTTCCAGTTGAATGAAAGAGCATCTATTTTCCAAGCTTGTGGATATGTCCTTGAACAGAATTTTTGTAGATGATGGTTGAGGTGGGAGGCAAATAGGTCTACTTCTGGCCTGCCCCATGTCGAGGTGAGTTGTGTGAAGATTTTCGTATGTAACCTCCACTCGTGTGGATCTATGAAATTCCTGCTTAGGCTGTCCGCCAGCACATTGTCTTTGCCTGGAACAAACTGGGATTGCAACTGTATGTTTAGGCTCAGTGATTTTTCCCAAAGATTCATTGTCAGTCTGCAAAGGGGGTAAGAATGGGTGCCCCCTTGCTTGTTTATGTACCACATCACAGTGGTGTTGTCTGTCCGTATCAGTAGATGGCCTTGCTGAAGTTGTCGAAAGGCCTCGATGGCATGCATTACTGCCAGCATTTCCTTTTGGTTTATATGCAGATGTGTTTCCTTTGGAGACCATTGTCCTTGTATACATCTGCCCTCCATGTGCGCCCCCCCATCCAAGGTCTGAGGCGTCTGTGGTCATGGTCTGTGTTATCTGAGGTTTTTTGAATGACATACCTGTGTTTGCCTGGCTTACTGAGGCCCACCATAGGAATTCCTTTTGTAGGCATGGAATGAGCGGTATGGTTGTCTCTAGGTTGTTGCTGTGCTGAGACCATAGGCTTTTTAGGTACCATTGAAGCTTTCTCATGTGTAGTCTTGCTAATGGAACCAGGAGAATGCAGGATGACATGTAACCCAGGGCCTGTAGGACTTTCCTTGCAGTCATCTGGGTGAGTTTTGCCAAACCTTTGAAATAATGAGTTAATTTCTGTTGCTTGTCTTCTGTCAGGTAAGCCATTTGAGAGGCTGTGTCTAGATTGGCTCCTAAGAAGGTTATTTGCTGGGATGGCTGAAGTCTTGACTTTTGGAAGTTGACTGTGTATCCCAGAGCCTGTAGCAATTGTATGACATAGTTCAAGTTTTTTGTCAAAATCAATTTGTCGTCCGCTTGTATGAGGCAGTCGTCCAGGTACGGGTAAATTTGGATCCCGTGGAGCCTGCAATGAGCTATTACTGAAGCCAGGCATTTTGTGAATACTCTGGGCGCAGTAGATAAGCCAAATGGCAATGCTGAGAATTGATAATGCTCTGGCCCTGCAAGAAATCTGAGGTATCTTCTGCAGCTGTGTCTGATAGGGACATGCAGGTATGCCTCCTTGAGGTCCAGAGTAATCAGCCAAGACCCTTGCCCAGCATGGGAAGGAGTTGCTGTAGAGTCAGCATTTTGAACTTTGGTACTATGAGAAAGGTGTTTAATGCGGACAAATCCAGTATTGGTCTCCACTGAGTTTCTTTTCTTGGAACAAGGAACAGTCTTGAGTAAAACCCCTGGCCTTGTTCTTGTTGTGGAACTCTTTCTATTGCTTTGATCTGAGCAAGCAGAGAAATTTGCTTGATAGCCTCTGCCCTCTGGTTTTGTGGTAGGTTTGGCATGCCTTGTTTTCTTGGTAAGGTATGAAAGTGGAACCTGTAACCTTGGTCTATAATGTCCAAAATCCATTTGTCCTTTGTCAATTTGTGCCAATTGTCTGAAAACAGAGATAATTTTCCGCCCAAGGGAGCTTCTATTTGTTCCTTGGTCAGCGGAAGTAGAGGAAAGTCATTGAGATTGTCCCTGTGGGGCAGCGGAGACCCCTGTGTCACTTCTTTGGTTTGCTGGTTGCCATTGTCGTCCCCTGTAAGAACCTCTGTATTGTCCTCTTCCTCGGCCACGCCTGTTTTTACCCCTTTGAAATCTTTCAGGATTAGGAAAGGACCAATTTTTAGAAGGCCAATTCCTGCTGAATCTGGGTGGCTGAACCTGGAGGAAATCTTTGACCGTCTTAACTGATTTTGCTTTTTCCTCGATGGACTTTAACACATCTTTAGCATTAGCACCAAAAAGCTTGTTCTTTTCCAAGGGTGCATTAAGAAGTTTTGCCTTAACATGATCTGGTAGAGGTTGTTCTTTTAACCATGCATGTCTACGAATGACCGCCCCTGTCATAGCTGCCCTACATGAAGCTTCCAATGCATCATATCCACATTGCAGAAAGTGATTGCTGACTTGCTGAGAATTATGTACAGCTTCCTGCAAAGACTTCCTGTCTAAAGGTTCAGGAGAGGCCAAAGTTTTCTGTAAATCATCTAACAGGTAATCCTGATATTGAAACATATGAAAGAGGCAATTCAGAGCTCTCATAGATAAAGTAGTGGAGGTGTAGACCTTTTTCCCCCATCTCTCTAATGACCTAGCTTCCCAGTTGGAAGGCAAAGGATTTTTGGAGGTGGATGTTGAAACCCCTTTAGGTCCCTGAGAAATAGTTTCTAAATCAACAGCATGGGCCCTAAAGAAATGAGAATGTGTTTCTGGGACCCTATAATATCTGTCTGGCTTGGCTGGAGCAGGAGGAAGAGTATCCGGGGTAACACTGGAGTCAGAATATAGGTCATCCAAAACATCAAGCACAGGAGGTATAGCCAGGGGCCTGTGTTGGGGCTTTTTAAGGAAGGTTCGAAGGCGCTTCCTGGAATCAGAATATTCCTGGCCTTGCCACTTAAAATGTTCCCTCATGGTATGCAGAACTTCCCCAAAAGAAACGTCCTCAGGAGGAGAGGCCGAAGGAATGGAGTCCTCTGCATCCAAGTCCTCATAGGTCTGGAAGAGCTCTTCCTGGCCATCGGAGTGAACAGAGTCCTCAGAATCTTCATCTGAAGGGATAGGGTCAGATGGTTCAACCCGGGGCCTCTTATCAGAAGGAGGCTGGGATCCTCTCTCAGGATGGGCCTGTGAACCTCTAATCATGGAAATTAAGTCTGCGGCCATAGTCATGATTCGTGTTTCAGGAGTAGGCTGAGGTAAGGTTTTAACAGTAAGGTGCTTGGTCTTGCTGGCTGCCTTAGCACATGCATAGGCCTTAATAGACATGGCCATAGGAGGCCTAGCAGCTCCACGTGCAGGAGTGACCTTATCTACAGCAATGGTGTCGGGCATTTCCTCGGTTTCAGTATCCGGAGGAAAATCTTTAACTGGCGTCGGTGTGGCCTCCGGTATCGGAGGCATCGGAAATGCGGTGTCTTCGGTTCGGAGCGGTGAAATAACCGTCTCGGGGGAACCAGAGCACTCGCGGTAGGTTTTGGCGTGGAGTCGGTGGAAGACGCGGGCCGAGGATGTCGGTCCCGGTCTTTTCGTTTCTTAGGAGTCTGCGATGTCGGAAGTTCCGACGGCATTGTATAAGCAAATTTATCGCCGAAAAAGTCTTCAGCGAACTCCGCCCGGCGCCTGAGAGTGCGCTTGTTGAAGCGAGCACAGGCGACACAGGCCGAGACGTTGTGGTCTGGGCCAAGGCAAGGAAGACAGTAAGAGTGGAAATCCTTATGAGGTATTTGTTTACCACAAGACAGACAATTGATAACTTTTTCAGTAATTTCTGACATCGGCTGAGGCAAGAAAAGGTCCCCAACGGGGTACTTAGCTTTTTTGATGACTTCGGATCGAAGAATACAGGAGCTGACCGACCGGCACTTGCGAACTGCTTCTGCTTCGGGCACCGCGCGGCAAGAAAGACTGAAGAAAATGGCGTCGGCTGATGCTTATATACTCCAGCCGCACTGACGGAGAGAAATGCGACATCAGCCGACGTCGGACCCAGACTTTGGAATCCGGCCGACCGAGGGCTGCCTGAGGCAGGACAACCCATATGTTATGACTGCAGTTGCATTCTTGAAGGACATCCTTACAATTCAATTGAAAAACAAATCTGTTAATAGAATAAATATAAAAATAAAAAATGTACAATAAGCTGGTTGCATAAGTGTGCACACCCTTAAACTAATACTTTGTTGAAGCACCTTTTGATTTAATTACAGTGTTCTGTCTTCTTGGGTAGGAGTCTTAGCATGGCACATCTTGACTTGGCAATATTTGCCCACTCTTCCTTGCAAAAGTGCTCCAAATGTAAGATTGCTAGGGCATCTCTTGTGCACAGCCCTCTTCATGTCACCCCATAGATTTTCTATGGGATTTAGGTCTGGGCTCTGGCTGAGCCATTCCAAAACTAATTTTCTTCTGGTGAAGCCATTCTTTTGTTGATTTGGAGTTATGCTTGGGGTCACTGTCATGTTGAAAGGTGAAACTCCTCTTCATCTTCAGCTTTCTAGCAGACGTCTGAAGGTTTTGGGCCAAAAGCGACTGGTACTTGGAACTGTTCTTAATTACCTCCACCTTAACTAAAGCCCCAGTTCCAGCCGAAGAAAAGCAACCCCAAAGCATGGTACTGCCACCACACCATGCTTCACCATGGTGATGGTGGTGTTCTGGTGATGCGAAGTGTTGTTTTTGCATCAAACATACCTTTTGGAATTGTGGCCAAAAAGTTCAGCCTTGGTCTCATCAGACCATAACACATTTTCCCACATGCTTTTGGGAGACTTGACATTTTTATTCTACACCAGTTTTTTGGAGGACATTATCATTTGGAATTACAACAGGGAGAGATTAAGAGTTTTAGAATATAGTAACTCTACAACATCCTTTTTGAGCTTTCTACAATCCATAGAACAAGATATTTATTTTTTGGACGTCCTTATCTCCAAGGATTACAATAGAAATAGTTTTATATCCAATATATATTGGAAACCCACATTTTCCAACAGTTATCTGCATTTTAATAGGTGGCATCTTAAGTTCCAAAAGAAATCAGTAGTTAAAGGGCAATTGGTCAGACAAGCCAGAATGGTGTCTGATGATTGTATTTTTCTTGCTGAATGTGACAGACTGTTGGATATGCTTGTAAAGCGGGGTTATCTGATTGAATTTCTTACATGACTGCTGTCCCATATTTTCTCCACTTTTTGATGACAGTCTTCACCGTGTTCCATGGTATATCCAATGCCGTGGAAATTTTTTGTACCCTTCTCCTGACACCTTTCAACAATGAGATTCCTTTGCTTTGTAAGCATGGCTTTTGCTGTAACAGGCAACTGAGTAAATGTCAGGAAAATCCTACTAGGACAGATGGACTTTATTTGGGGTTAATCAGAGTCACTAATTGATGGCAGGCATGTACTCAAGAAGACTGAATGCTGTAATTAAATCAAAAGGTGCTTCAACAAAGTATTAGTTTAAGGGTGTGCACACTTATCCAACCAGTTTTTTTTTTTTTTTACAGTTATTCCCCCAACAAATTTGTTTTTCAATTGAGCTGCACAAGTTATATATTACATTAAAGGTGGGAAAAGTTCTGAAATTATTTGTGGTCTCATTTTTTGTATCACAAAAACCTGACATTTTAACAGGGGTGTGTGCACTTTTTATATCCACTGCATCTGGAGCTCAATACCATGGAAGTGACCTCATGTAACCATTAAATCTTCCAGCAGTTCTCAAAGGATGGGGGATGGAGGGTGGGTAGTTGAAAAATGAAAATGGACAACACAGACAGAACGTTATGGTGAGTACATAACGTCTATCTGATGTTCTCAACTTTCATTCTGTCCTCAACTTATGGGACAAGAGTATCCAGCTAACTAAAATGTCGGGTGGACTCAAGGAAGGATATTTCTGAGTAATACAGGTATGGGGAGTAGTCCAAGCTGCAACTGCACATGTCATCCATGGACACCCTAGATTGGAAAGCTGAAGTTGTCATGGATTTAGCTGAATGAGCTCATAAAAGTTTTGGTAAGGTAATGCCCAATTTGTTATAAATATAAGAAATACAGTCAGCCATCTGGCTAAAGTTAATTTGGCAACTAGTTTCTCCAACTTTGATACTGAAAATGATACAAATTGTTCAGTTTTCCAGATGTTTTTTGTTTTATGTAGGTAAAACCATAAATGCTTGAATGTCTAAGTCTAAAATGTATTCGCCCTTGTTAGTAAATTTAGGAAAGAATACTAGCAAATTAATGGACTGATATTAGAGTCTGACACAACCTTATGGAGAAAGGATACAATGGTTCATAATGCAACTATCCTTGTAAAAGATCAAGTATGATGGTTTTGAAGATGAGGCTCAAAAAAATTAATCTGGCTGACGTAATGGCAACTAGAAAGATTTTCAAAGAATAAAATATTTACGGTCACACCTAACTGCTGGTTCAAAGGGGAACAGGTAAGTGCTTGCAGTACCAGACTCAGATCCCATGGTGAAGTAGGGTACCTCACAAAAAGGCTTTGCAGAGCTTATAAGAGGCAATAAAAGAATCTTCAAATCCAATGTGAAATCGATATTGCTGCTAACTGGACCTGAACAGTCAATGAACTAACTCCTTTAAAAACGTAGGCCAAAAATTACAAGATGTTATGTATAGGAGCTAAAAAAGGATCAACATTATGATTTGTCCAGTAAACAACCCTTCTCCATTTACTGGAGTAGAGTTTGTGTAGAAGGCTTACGGGAAGATAAAAGTAGATGACTGACAGGGGAAGAGGTCATAGGTTTGTCTGGCTATTGATGGAATTGGAAAAGCCAGGCAGTCAGCCTGAAGCTTGGTATATTTGGATGGATCATGCCTGTAGGGTGAAACAGAAGGTCTGGAGTAGGATCCACAATCCAAAGTTAAAGTGAGGCCCAAGGAAGGGGTACCAAATCTGTTGAAGTCAGTAATGTGCAATGAGGATGACTTGGCACTTCAACACGGCAGGTTTCTGATGGAATTTCAGAATTAGCGGAATTGGTGGATAAGAGTAAAAAATCAGAAGGCCAATCATGTGGGGGGTAGGGAAAACTAGCTGCTGCATTTGTTGTTTACGGGAGATGCAAAAAAGATTGCAGTAAACCTGGCCCCACTATTGGAAAATCATTTGTCACCTTCTTCCTGAGAGACTACTCATGAGGTAGAACAATGCACCTGCTCAGCTCGTCTGCTATGTTGTTTGGACTTCCCTGGAATGTGCACTGCTGTAAGAAAGCAAATGGACAAGACTGCCCACTGCAACAGCCTGAGTGCTTCTCGACACAAGCAGTAAGATCAGGTCCCTCCTTATTTGCTGATTTATCAAACTACTGACATTGTTTGAATTGCAACTGTCCAAAAGGTGAGAACATGTTGAAGGGCTTGCAACTCTGAAAACGCTGTTCTCATCTCTAGAACATTTATATGCAAGTTGGCTTCTTTAGGGGACCAAGTACCTTGGACTGTTTTCCCCAGACAATCCCCCCTCCACCCCAACTGGGAAGCTTCCCTGGTCACTATGACCTTGAGCTGAGGGGGAATGAATTGACAGCCATGTAGAACCCGATCCGACTGAACCCACCGCCCAAGATCTTTCTTACATGCGTGGATGATTCATACTGGAGTTGACATAGGTTGGTACAGCATCAACCATCAATTTGCCAGCATCCACTGTAAAATCCTCATATAAAATCTGGCTAACAGTACTACAAGTGTAGCCGCTGCCACTGAACCCAGCACTTGAAAAGCCAAACGGCTGAAATCCTGACACTGCAAATTATTTTTCTGACCTGCAATCTTACTGTCTGAACTCTTGAGGGAGGTAGTGAAGCTATGGTTGACGTTGTAATGAGAAGTACTTCTATGAATTCTAAACCTTGAATTGGGTATGTCACGATTTTTCGTACTTTGTTACCCCAGAAAACAGCATTTCTGAAGAACCTGGTCTTTTGCCTTTAACAGTTGGTGCTTGGTCAGAGTGGAAAAGAGCCAGTCAATCCAGATAAACACACACTTGGAATCCCTGCAGTCTCAACTGAGCTGCAGCTACTGCCAAGTACTTGGTAAACACCATGGAGGCTGTAGTGAGTCCTAAGTGCAGAACTCTGAACTTGTATTGACTGGCTCCCAGCCAGAAGTGTAAAAACCTTCTGGATCATCTTTTCATCTTTATGTGATGGTACTGAAACTGATGGTTTATAGAGCACAGTCACCCTTGCCCAAAAACAGTAGAATGGATTTAACAGTGACTATCCAGAACTTTGTGCAAACTGCTTTGTTCAAGTCGCTGAGATCCAAAATTGCTCTCCAGTCCCGTTAACTTTGGCACTAAAGAATCTTAAGTAAGTTTCAAATTCTATCTGGTCTAGCGGGACCTCTTTGGGGACTCTTTTCTAGCAGCCTTTTTACCTGAATGACTGCTTGCTTCCTGTGACTGGGTGTAACATTAGGGATCTTCCTGGGAGTTGCAGTAGGGGAAAATGGTATTCTAGAACCCCTTAAAATGACCCACTACACCCAAACATCTGTTATTTCAAGGCAGGCACCCTTAGTGCAGGGATAGTCAACCCCCAATTCCCTCCAAAGAAAGGCAAACGGGCCTCCATTCAGAAAAGCTGGAAGGGTCTGCTGGAGAAGGAATCTCTGGAACCTTGATTTTGTGGGCCACCTCTGCCATGAGGGCGGCATCTACCACTGAAGTTCCTCCCTCTAACCCATGAGGTAATCTCCTTCACATGTGTCCGGGAAAGATCCCTGGGACTTTGTGAACCACATTTTCCCACTACTTCATTAATTCCTTGAAAAGGATCTTTGAGGAATGGAAAACTGTATGCTCACAGCAGACAGGGTCTTTCCGTTCTTTTCACAACTGGATAAAGTCTCTTATTTTAGTGCCAAATGAAGACATGCTATCAAAAGGAGCACTGACGAAGACCTAAAGGGCTGTGCAAAGTCACGTAAGCGTATGGGGACAAATGAAGACGTGCTATCAAAAGGAGCACTGACGAAGACCTGAAGGGCTCTGCAAAGTCACATAAGCGTGTCTCCTTATGGAAAAGTCTGAACCTGCTGCCTGTGAGGTTCCTTCAGCTACGTGCAAAATGAGCCTCATGGAAGAGGTGGAAATCGATTGCAGGATGGCCAACTGACAAGTCACAGATGCCTGCACTTCTTCAGAAACAGATCCTGAGAGAGTGTCAAAGTTCTTTAAACATGTCTCTCTGTAACCTGGTGAAATGTGCCAGACTGTATTTAAGGTACAAAAATGTACAAGAGGAAGAAAAGGAGCAGACTAATTTTAATCATGAAGTATTGAGAAGAGGAAGGCAAGAGAATTAAAGTAAACTCAGAAATTAGGGGTTTTTTTTGCAAAATGGAAAATTTATTTAAAAAACTAACTTCTGCTCTTGAGCAATGGTCACCGCGTCTTTCACATAGAGCAACAAACGAGATCAGAGATGCTTGGGGTTGATGCATTATGGGTAAGGGGGATACTGAAAAGCTTTTTGGTTGCCACAAGCTTTAGCAATGGCAGAGTTGGATCTGAACCCAAAAGTTGAGGACAGAATAAAAATCTACATTAGATACATAATTCCTTGGCTTACTCAGCATCAAAAAACGCCTTTGATCCACCAGGATAAAAAAAAAAATCCAAAGACAGACAGATACAGCACCTTGAAATTCCCTGACTGCTGGGATAAACTTGCTTCTCTTCTGCTTGGTATACAGTGATTTTTCACAAACACTCTTGCATTCAACTTTTAATACTTTTCCTTTCTGCCACCAAATTTTGTCAGGAGCAGCTTGCTGCTGTTGGTTGCATTTTTACTAAAATAAGGCTTGGCTGTTCTCATGGCTAGGTTTGGAGCACACACATGAAGTGCCCTTTCAACTAACAAATTTTCTATGGATCAACAGTCCAGTTGCTTATTTGTATTTTCATAAAATTAACAGTCTGTTATTTCCATTTTCTCTGGTGCAACAGAAAATCCCAGCATGAGACATGGGTCTAAGCCCCATCCCTACCTTTTTAACAACAAAAAGGAAAAACGCTGTAGTTAACACCTTTGAGTTCTCTGGTCTGGTAGGGCTTCCTCAATAGCTCTACTTTTCAGAAACTCAATGCCTTACACAGCTGCAGTTTTCTGACAGCTAGGCTGTTTGGCAAGACTACAGCAGACAAATGAGATGCTTGGGGAACAAGATTTTGTAGCCTCTAGTCATTATACCCCAAACCCACTAGCTTCTGGTAATCTGACAACTAAGGCAGGTCACCCCCCAATGACCCCAGAGTGGAGCAGCTGGGGATTGTATCAGTGTGTTTTACTGACTGCCCATGCACCTCTTGGTGACTAATTGTGACCTCTGCCACTTTACTGGCAACCCTGCTGGAAGCTGTCTTAACAGGTCTGATCTCTAGTATTTTCTTAGTGACCATGACAAAATACATCAGATGCTGGGTTCCTGTACATTTCAGAGGAACACTGTGGAGGCTGGAATTTTACTCCCGCAATCAAAGGTATCTTACCCTGCTTTTCATATCCTTCAGGCATCATGTGACTGACCATCAGGGTCCTGAGGCTAGAGAATCCAGAAATCCCACCTTGGCATTTTTTGCAAAATTCACATGCCTGAGCCAGGAGTGCTGGCATTTTGCTATGCTGGCTGCTAAAGATCTGACAAAACCTTCATTCACACTACATGAACCAGATTAACTTTATGATGAAGACCATGGAGCCTTATATATTTACAGCTACCCAACTGACGGCGACAAACTACACAAAGCATCTCAGAGACTACCCCTTTCCAAAAAATTTACTAATTGCTTTAACTAGTTTAATCTTCTATAGCAAGTGGCTAACACTTTTGCTTCCAGAGAACTTCTAAGCAAGGAAACAACGTTTCCTGAGAGCTTCTCCAAATCCTTTACTGAAAGCAGACTTTACTAGACTTGTATCAGATTAATAGTGAGAGTTACAAAAAAATGTAATACACAACAGCTTTGATAAATGATACTAACACCTGCGTACATCCTAAAGATCCGTCTGCAGATCCAAGTAAAACAGCCAGCCACAGCACAGCAAAATGTCCTGGTTAAACACAAGAAAACTTCCAGATGTTCCAAGGAAGCAGGTTTAACGGAGGGTGGCCTAATGGTTAAGGTGTTTGCCTTGCAAGCACAAGGTGCAGGGTTTGAGTCTCACAAGGGATAACTGGCTAGGCTTAAAATGGCTCGCAAGGGAAGTTAGCTTAGAACTAATCTATGAACCTATAAAAACAAGTTTAAAAAATGGATACACACAATTTCACTGCCTCTTTTCACTAGCCATTTTATCATAAATAACTAGTAACACACAAACCAATACTTAATAGAAATGCACTGCTACCTCAAGTCGCGCGACTTCAGTATAGGTCTTAAGTGGGCAGCTTCACTTAAACCAATCCCTTTATCAGCTTGCATTTCTAAAATCAATTTTGTTTCTATACATTCAACCTTAGTTCTAATGTCACCACCCCTTTTACTACAGTTAAACAAATTCTAATCAAAAAATTAAAATTTTTCGTTTAATTACCAGCCTTTACCTTGCATCTGGTGTTTTTCTGTCTGTATATGTTGATTTTATATTGCAAAGTTAAAAAAAAGTACAGTTGTGTACACTTAATATAAACGTAGATGTTAGAGTGTATTCACTGTTGCAGTCCTAACACATGGGTGATCCGGGCTCCCAGTAGCCCTCAGTCGGCCAGAATACCAAAGGTAAGCAAAAATGACGTCTGTTGTAAAGGAAGTCAGTGCATCTGATACAAAAGGAGGCAGCCGACATCACTTCCTCAGTCTTTCTTGCCCCAACAGTCAGAAGCCTCCAGAAAAAAGGCCAAGTCAAATTCCAATTTGGCAAATAAAATCTAATTCAGCCTGTACCTCAGGAAAAAATAGGAGAGGACCAAAAGGGGGAAGGAGGGAGAGAAACCAGGACTGCAACAGTGAATGCACTCGACCATCTACATTTATGGTAAGTGTACACAACTGTACTATGTTCGTGTTTCAATGTTGCAGTCCCAACAAATGGGCTGATTACCAAAGCCCAGAGAGAAGGGAGGAGGAACGAACAGAATCAAGGGTTGGAGATAATGCCCTGCAACACAGCAGTGTCAAACCCTGCCCTGGCTCTGGAAAACGGAGGCAAATTATAATGTTTTGTGAAAGTGTGAACAGAAGACAAAGTGGCAGCCTCCAAAATATCCTTAGTAGGGACACCCCTTAAAAAGGCTGCAGAAGTGAGAGCTGCTCTAGTAGAGTGGGTCCTAACCACTTGAGGATGAACCTTGCCATGAAAAGAACAAAAGTTGATGCAGTGTGCAATCCTCTGGAAATGGTTTGCTTAGAAATAGCCTTGCCCTGAGTTCCAAGGGCAAAATTGACCAATAACTGAGCTGATTTCCGAAGGTCTTTAGTCCAGTCCAGGTAAAACTGGAGCGGTCTGTGCACATCAAGAGAATGTAGGATCCTCTCACCTTTATTTCTAGGATGAGGAAAGAAGGTAGGAAGGTGTATGGACTGAGTAAGAGTCCAGCTAGAAACCACCTTAGGCATAAAGGAGGGTTTGGTTCTCAAAGAGACCCTGTCTGGATGGAAAATAATAAAAGGCTCCACAGCCAAAGTCTGCAGCTCCAAAACCCTCCTTGCTGAAGTTATAGCCAAGAGGAAATCAGTCTTCCAAGAGAGAAACTTTCAATCTGCAGAGGCAGCTGGCTCAAAAGGAGGAAGAGTGACCTTTTCTAGAACATTAAGATCCCATGCTGGACTAGGTGCCCTTCTGGGAGGTTTTAAGTTAGAAGCACCTCTGAGAAACATTTTCATCAAGGGATGAGAGAAAATGGGTTGTTCAAAAGAAAAATGAGCAGAAATGGCTGAAGCATGGGGATTGATAGAAGAAAAGGAAAGACCACCCTGAAGCAATTCAGTCAGGTATTCCAAGATCAAAGGAAGGGTAAGGCTGAGAAGAGGAATCCCCTCTAGTGTGCAGCCAATGAGAAAACATTTCCCATTTGCCAGCGTAGGACTTCCTAGTGTTAGGCCTTCTAGCCTCCCTCAGCACATCAACCACTTGCTGGGAAAGGGAAGAAGATAAGGAAGGAGTCAAACTATGAGCCATGTTGCCAAGTGAAGGGACTGAAGATGAGGATGCAGAGCAATTCCCCCTTCCTGAACCAAAAGGTCTGGCTTCAGTAGAAGATGCCAAGGAGGGAATTGGGAGAGGCTGCAAAGCAGTGGATACCAATGCTGTCTGGGCCAGTTCAGAGCTATGACAATAGTCCTTGGTCGTTCTTCCCTGAATTTCAACAACACTCTGGGTAGAAGAGGAAGAGGAGGGAAGGCATCAACTGATAGCAACGTCCAAGGGAAGGACAGAGCATCCACTCTCCAAGCCCTGCCGTGATGCTGTCTGGTGCAAAAGAGAGGCAGAAGATGAATTTTCGGGGGAGGAGAAAAGATCCATCTGAGGTGTGCCCCAACGTTGAATGATGCTGTAGAAAACCATCCTGCTCAGCTGCGAATCGTGAGGATCCAGCTCAACTGGTCTGCCAAAACACTGAGCCTTCCTGGAAGGAACTGAGCTAGGAAATGCAGGTCCAGGGATGCTGCTATGGACCAAAGATTCATGCTTTGTCGGCACAGGGGGTAAGAGCGTGTCCCTCCCTGCTTGTTGATGTACCATGTCTGTGGTATTGTCTGCTCTGACAAGTAAGGTCCCTGGAGAAAGAAGGTGCATGAAGGCTAGTAAGGCTTGCTGAACTGCAATCAACTCTTAAATTTATGTGCAGGTGCATCTGCTGGGCTTCCACTGTCCCTGTATGCATCTGCCATATAGGTGTGCTTCCCAAGCATAATCCGATGCGTCTGTAGTCAGAACTACAGTGGCAGGAGGTGTCCGAAAGGACATGCCCTTGTTTTGTAGACAGGCTGTTGCCCACCACAGAAACTCTGTCTGCAGAGATGGAAGCAGTGGGATCATCATATCCAGGTCCGGTGTGTGTCGACACCAAATGTTCTTGCGGTACCGTTGCAATTTCCTCATATGCAGTCTTGCATATGGAGTCATGAGAATACAAGATGCCATGAATCCCACAGCTTGCAGGCATTTCCCTGCAGGGAGCTGGGACAGGCTTGCCAAGTCCTTTAAGTAAACTGAAAGAGTTGTCTGCTTCTCGTGGGTGAGATATATCATCTGGGCAGCTGTGTTCATACTCTCTCCCAGAAATGTTATCTCCTTGGATGTTACCATTTTTTACTTTTCCTCGTTGAGAGTGTAAACTAGGGAAGAGTCCTTATGAATTCCAGATCCTTTAATAGCTGCTCCTGAGAACTTACTTGAATCAGACAGTCATCCAAGTATGGGTAAATATGAATTTTCTTCTGCCTGCAAAAAGCAATGACTGGGGGCCAGGCACTTTGTGAAGACTCTAGCAGTAGATGAGCCAAAGGGCAGCGCAGAGAATTGATAATGTTGCTTGCCCACTCTGAAACATAGATACTGCCTGCAACTTTCACCATTAGGGATGTGCAGATAAGCCTCTGCAGGAATCATTTTCTAGCATTGGTAGCAACTGATGCACAGTGAGCATTTTAAACTTTGGAATCACTAGAAGAGTTCAGAATGGAAATATCTAGGATAGGACGCCAGGTGCCTTCTTTTTTTGGAACTAGGAAAAGCCTGGGATAAAAGCCCTGACCTACCTGCTGAACAGGAACTGGTTCTATTGCTCCCAAATGAAAGACAAAATTTGCTTTTCTACTTCTGCCTTTTGGTTTGTAGGAGTGTCTGGGAATCCCTTGGGAGCTGGAAAGGTGCAGAAAGAAAACTTATGCCCCAGAGACACCGTTCTGAGCACCCATTTGTCATTTGTGATAGAGACCCATTCATCTGAAAAAAGGGCCAACCTTCCCCCCAAAGGGCTCCCCAGGCAAGCAAGAAAGTACAGTTTTGTACCTACCATAAATGTAGATGTTCGAGTGCTAATACAGCTGCAGTAATCACATATGGGTTCTCTGCCGTCAGGCGGTCCCTCGGTCGGCCGAATTCCAAAGTCTAGGTGCGGCGTCGGTTGTTGTCGCTTTCTTTCCTGACGTCAGTGAGGCAGGGGTATATAAGACACAGCCGACGTCATTTTCTTCAATCTTTCTTGCCCCAGATGTCTGGTGCCCCCAGAAGGAAGGCAATACATAAATTATATTTATATACATGAAATGTAATATAATCAAACAGTAGTCACAAGCAAATATACCTTAGAAGGATAACCCCATCAGGTTGTATGAAGAGGGGTTAGACCCTAGGTCTTTACCCAGAGGGGTAGGAGGGAGGGAAACCTGTACTGCAGCTGTATTAGCACTCGAACATCTACATTTATGGTAGGTACAAAACTGTACTATGTTCATCGTGCATACAGCTGCAGTAATCACATATGGGTAGAATCCCAAAGCTACGCTCAGGGTGGTAGGCACTACGGAACTGGGATGAGCCAGAATGCTCTGCAACACAGCAGTGGCAAAGCCTGCTCTAGTTTTGGAATATAAAGGCAGGTGGTGGTAGTGTTTGGTGAAGGTATGCACAGAACTCCAAGTGGCTGCCTCCAAAATATCTTTGGTAGGAACTCCTCTGAGGAAGGCTGTAGAGGTAGCTGTGGCCCTGGTGGAGTGGGATGTGATGCCTGTAGGGACAGATTTTCGATGATAGGAGTAACAAAACCGTATGCAGTGGCCTATCCATTTTGAAATTGTCTGTTTGGTAACTGGCTTCCCTTGGGCTCCTACAGCATAGGACACAAAGAGTTGCTCTGATTTCCTGAAAGGCTTTGTTCTGTCCAAATAACGTAGCTGTCTATGGATGTCTAAGGAGTGTAGGAGCCTTTCCCCTTTGTTTTGAGGATTGGGGTAAAAGGTAGGTAAGTGTATGGCTTGATTTAAAGCTACCCTGGATACCACTTTAGGCATAAATGATGGATTGGTTCGAAGGGAAACCCTATCCTGATGGAAGATGAGAAAGGGCTGCACAGCCATGAGGGCTTGTAGTTCGATACTCTACGAGCTGAGGTAATGGCCAGAAGGAAAGCTGTTTTTCCAGGACAAGTATTACAAATCTGTTGAGGCAGCCGGCTCAAAAGGAGGCAATGTTAATTTTTCTAGAATGTAATTAAGATCCCAGGCTGGTATTGGTTGCTTCCTTGGTGGTCTTATATTCTTAGCCCCTCTGAGGAACTGTCTTAAGAGTGGGTGAGAGAATAAGGGTGGATCCGTGTTGAACTCTGCAGAAATGGCTGAGGCATGGATTTTTATAGAGGAAAATGAAAGTCCACTGTTCAGCAGCTCAGCTAGATACTGTAATACCCGAGGCAAATTCAGTTTTTTAGGGTCCTGGCCTTTTTTCTCATTCCAAGAGCAAAACCGTTTCCTTTTTGCGGAGTAAGCCTTTCTAGTAGATGGCCTTCTGGCCTCCAAAATGACATCCTGCACCTCTTTGGGGAGTAGAGTCTGTTGTGGTGTTAAGGAATTTTCCATGCAGCGAGATTGAGTGTTTTCAGCTGACTGTGAAGAGTTTTGTAGCTGTGCTGAGTGAGCAGAAGAGGCATTAGAGGTAGGGGCTAGGGAGGAGTATGTGTTAGGCTCCTCAGTAGTGGGTACCAGTGTTGTCTTGGCCAGTCTGGAGCAATTAGTATCATCTTTGGTCTGTCTGCTCTTGCTTTCAAGAGCACCTTGGGCAGAAGAGGCAGAGGTGGGAAGGCGTAAACTGTCCATGCTGTCCAACTGAATGAAAGGGCGTCCACTCTCCAGGCCTTTGGATGAAAGGTCCTTGAACAAAACTTTTCCAATTGATGATTCCTGTGGGAGGCGAAGAGATCTATGTCCGGCCTCCCCCACGTTTGGATCATCTTTGCAAACACTTGAGGATGCAACTTCCATTTGTGTAAATCTGTCATATTTCTACTTAGATTGTCTGCCAGCGTGTTTTCCAAGCCTGGCAAGTACTGTGCTTGAAGTTCGATTTGCCATTCCAGGGCCAAGTTCCAAAGTGTCATGGCTAGTCTGCACAGGGGGTATGAATGTGTTCCTCCTTGTTTGTTTATGTACCACATTACTGTGGTGTTGTCTGTTCTTATCAATAATTGTCCTGGATGCAGGAGGTCCTTGAAAGCTGTAATTGCATTTATCACTGCTAGCATTTCTTTTTGATTTATGTTAAGGTGCTTTTCCTTTTGGGACCATTTGCCCTGAATGCACCTGTCTCATGTGCGCCCCCCAGGCGTAGTCTGAGGCGTCTGTTGTGATGACTTGCTTTGCTTGAGGCTTGCAGAATGGATGACCTGTGTTTGTTTGACATGCTTGGGCCCACCATAGAAATTCCTTTTGCAAACATGGAATTATTGGTATTATTGTTTCCAAACTGTGGCTGTGTTGAGACCATAGGCTTTTTAGGTACCACTGAAGTTTCCTCATATGCAACTTTGCACATGGGATTAAAAGAATGCAAGATGCCATAAAGCCCAGAGCCTGCAGGATTCTCCTTGCAGTAAGCCTGGTACAATTTGCTAGTGTTTTGAAGTATTGAGTTAGTTGCCCCTGTTTTTCTGGCGTAAGATAGGCCATCTGGGTGTTTGTGTCCAAGTTGGCACCCAGGAAAGTTATTTTCTGAGATGGTGTTAGCCTGGATTTCTCTTTGTTGATTGTGTATCCCAGAGAATTCAGTAACCGTGGTGCATAAGCCAGATGTTCCAGAAGTATGTGCTTGCTGTCCGCTTGGATCAGACAGTCGTCCAAATTAGGGTAAATTTGTATCCCTTGAAGTCTGCAGTATGCAATTACTGATGCCAGGCATTTCGTGAATACTCTGGGCGCAGTAGATAAGCCAAAGGGCAATGCAGAGAATCGATAGTGTATTGAACCTGCAAGAAATCTGAGGTATCTTCTGCAGCTTTGTCTGATTGGGACATGCAGGTATGCCTCCTTGAGGTATAATGTTACCAGCCAAAACTCCTTGCCCAGCATGGGAAGAAGCTGCTGTAATGTGAGCATCTTGAATTTTGGCACGAGTACGAATGTGTTTAGGATGGATAAGTCCAAAATGGGTCTCCAGTCGGTTCCTTTCCTTGGTACCAGAAATAGCCTGGAATAAAAACCTTGTCCTTCTTGAGTAGGTACCTCTTGAATAGCTTTCATGTCTATGAGCTTTGAAATTTGTAGTTGTGCCTCTGCCCTTTGATTGTGTGGCAGGTTTGGCATGCCTCTCATTTTTGGGAGTGTGTGAAAATGAAATCTGTAGCCTCTGTTTATAACATCCAGGATCCATTTGTCTGTTGTGACAATATGCCAATTTCTTGTAAATAATGCCAGTTTTCCTCCCAAGGGTGCTGCCAGCTGATACTTGCTTGGCATGGAAAGGAGGAAGTCATTGCGTTTGTTTCCTGTATTGTTGTGCACTGTCCTCCCCACCTCTTGGTGCTGGAGTTTGCCATTGCCTGCCTCTATATGATCTTTGTGATTGCCCTCTGCCCCTTGTGCGCCTGTATCTACCTCTTTGGGGCTTGTCCGTGACTGGAAAGGACCAGTTTTTAGAAGGCCAATTTCTACTAAAACGTGGTGGTTGAACCTGTAGAAAAGCTTTGACTGTTTGCATAGATTTGGCTTTTTCTTCCATTCTCCGTAGTATCTCCTCAGCATTAGTACCAAATAGCACATCCTTTTGTAAAGGAGCATCTAGTAGTTTAGCTTTCACATGATCAGGCAGGATTTGTTCCCTAAGCCATGCATGTCTACGAATGACTGATCCTGTAACAGCAGCTCTGCTTGAGGCCTCTAGGGCATCATAGCCACATTGTAAAGTGTGTTTACCCACTTGTTCTGCACTATGCATAATATCCTGCAACTCCTTCAAATCTGGTTGTTCAGGTTGAGACATTTTACTTCTTAATTGTGATAACAGAAACTGCTGATATTTAAGCATATGAAACTGACAATTTAAGGCCCTCATAGCTAGGGTGGCCAAGGTATATACCTTTTTTCCCCACCTTTCTAAGGATCTTGACTCTCTTTCTGAAGGTAGTGGATTCTTAGCAGTAGAGGCCTTCGTTCCCTTGGGGCCTTGAGAAATGGTTTCAGGGTCAGCATTATGGCTTTTGTAAAGAAATTGGTGAGAGTTAGGAACTCTGTAGTACCTATCAGGCTTGACTGGGGCAGGAGGCAGTGAATCCGGATTAAAGCAAGCCTCCAAATAAACATCATCAAGTACATCCAAGACAGGAGGTATCGCCAGAGGTCTGTGTTGAGGTAACAAAAGAAATTCCCTAAGTCTTTTCTTGGAATCAGAAAAGTCTTGGCCTTCCCAATGGAAGTGTTCCCTCAAGGTGTGTAAGGTTTCCTCAAAAGAGATACTGAAGGAATGGACTGCTCTGTGTCAGAGTCTTCAAATGGGGAGTAAGAGTGTTCTTCTACATCAGAATGTTGTGAAAAAATGGAGCCCTGATCAGAAGAGGGAGAATCTTCCTCCACTCTGGGTCTCTTGTCTGGAGGGGGTTGGGAACCCCTGATAAGAGTAATTAAATCTTCAGCCATTTTAAGCATCTGCTTTTTAGGCATGGGGCCTGGGGATGGGCCCTGTGCAACAGGCCTCTTGGGATGCCTGGCTGATTTGGACTTCGTAAAGGCCTTAATGGAAAAGGAAGATGAAGGTCTAAAAACACCATGGGTGGAAGAGGACCTGTCCACATTAGGAGGCTCAACGCTCACAGTGGCTTCAGTGGCTGTAGTCTGGGTATGGGCCGAGGAACCTGCGGTCTCGGTTACAGAGGACACCGCCAATTTACACAAAGGTAAAGTCAGTACCCCTCCTCCTAACATCCTTCACTCCTCAGAAAATATTGCTACCTCATTCAACACACACTTCACACAAACCATACTATCACTAGCGAAACAACACAACCCCCTCCCCTCCAACCCACACCTTCAACGAGTAATCTCCCCCACTGCCTTCTCTTTTTCTCCTGTACCTACTTCCAACATAAAAAACTCTTAAATAAACTTAAGCCCACCAAATTAGCAACAGACAACCTCCCAAGTGAACACCTACAAATCGCAGCTGATGCTCTGGCCTACCCAGTATCCATCTTAATTAACCGATCTCTGTCAAAGTTACGTTCCCACACTGTGGAAAGTATCACATATAATTCCCCTCCACAAAGGCGGACCCTCCACAGAACTAACCAATTACTGCCCCATAGCTATTCTCTTCACTCTCCAAAATACTAGAGAGATGCATACACTCTCAAGTCTCAGACTACCTCCTTACTGACAACCTCCTTTCCAATACTCAGCATGGTTTCCGACCAAACTATAGCACCACCACCGCCTTACTCTCCTTTACTAACACTATCCTTCAGCATAAAAACAATGGCTATCTCTCCTCTGCTACTTTCCTAAACCTATCTAAAGCATTTGACATGGTCCCACACAAACAACTTATCTCTGTCCTCAATAACCTATCCTTCTCACAGTCACCAACTGGTTTCAGAGTTACCTGTCGGACCGCCAACAATCCGTTGTATGGCAGAATGACATATCTCCTCAACTACCCGTCTCCATAGGGGTTCCCCAAGGATCCACCCTTAGACCCCTACTCTTCTCTGTTTTCACTAATAATCTAGCCTCTGCCACCAAACATGGCACACTCCTACAATACGCAGATGACTCTACCATCATCTGCTCAGCCTAGTCCCTACCCAAACTGCAAAAAGTCTCAGAGGAAGCATTTTCTTCTGTTGAAACTTGGTTATCCGTTGCCCAATTAATACTCAACCAAAACAAAACTAAACTACTCTATCTTCCAACCCACCAAACATACTCAAAACAACTCTCACAGCAAAAGACAACACTATATACCAAACTGAACACACCAAATTGCTATGAGTGGAAATAGACAAACTAAAATTTGACATTCACATATCCATGACCATAAAAAAAGTCCACAAAAAACTAGGAGCATTATACAGAAATAAGCAACTTCTCACCAAAGCAGCAAAGATTTCATCAGCAAATTCGCACCTTATCTCCACCCTACTTTATGCCTCTCCAATATATACCAACCTAAGGCAATGCGATCTAAACAAGTTAGAGATCTGCTACAACAAAATCGCCAAATTTGCCATAGGGGCATCTTACCGTAGTCACCACCGTCTCTCACTTGTTGAACTGGGCTGGCTTGAACTCCCTCACCTCCTTCAATGCTATCAACTCTCACTCGCCCACAAACTAGACAACAGCAGAAAAAATTTACAACTATCCTCTCAATAAAAACATTTTGGCTTGCTGAAGGAACTGGTTTTCTCTGGATAAGACAATACAGACAACGAAGACTTCAATACAGGAAAAGAATAAAAGAATATTTTCAACAGGGATAAAGTTTTGAAACTGCAAAAGTGGCTGTAAACACTTTGGTGGACAGCTGGTAATCAGTCAGCTCAGGAAGTGCGGTGCGTCTGACAGTTACATCTGTGTTATAAAGAAAAGGTTTATAATCTCACAGTAGCGCCTGGCTGGTTTCAATAAATCTGTCATTCTACAAATATACAACTGTACAGTTTGTGTGTGACCTGTCGCTGTTAATTTCAATTTAACATGGGACTTTGAAGTCCAGAGTGTATTAGTTTTGAGACCAAAGGAACAAGTGTCGCTCTCCTACTCTGGACACAATAGAAGAGTCTTCGTGGGTTCTGTTCAAGCAGCTTTACTATGTACAAACACATCACAACAGAAGTTTACTGACCAACTTAGATAACTGTTATACAAACTAGCTATTGCAATCATACATGCTCACTCTGGCTGCACTCTCAAAATGGCACTGGGTAGCACGTGCCTGCTATTTATATGTGCATGCGCCGTCATTTATATGCTTCTTAAAGATGTAGCACGTACATTCTGATCTACATAAAGTATGACTGGATCTTCCTCGTGTAATCTGGCATAAGGCAACATCAGAAAGAATTGTGACTGCCATGCTCTAGGGCTCTTGAAATCTGTCTTGCTTAGGTCATAGATAAGGGAAGCAAAGACTGGAAGCAAAAGGTCACAAAAACGTGCTCCGAGGGAGGAAGACAGTCACTGACAGGGTGTTCAATCCTGAGATGGACACTGAATCCCCCCCCCCCCCCCCCGAGAGTTGTACAAAAGGCAATAACTTTTGCTAGGGACTTTGTGAAGACTCTGGGAGCTGTAGATCATTTTATTTCGGCTGTTCCCGTTACGGGTCACCACAGCGGATCATCTGTTTCCATTTCTTCCTGTCCTCTGCATCTTGCTCTGTCACACCACCCACCTGCATGTCCTCTCACCACATCCATAAACCTTATCTTAGGCCTTCCTCTTTTCCTGTTACCTGGCAGCTTCATCCTTAGCATCTTTTTCCCAATATACTCAGCATCCCTCCTCAGCACATGTCCAAACCACCATAATCTTGCCTCTCTGGCTTTGTCTTCAAACCTTCCAACCTGGGCTGACCCTCTAATATACTTATTCCTAATCCTGTCCACCCTCAACACACAGTGAAAATCTTAACATTTTTAACTCTGCCACATCCAGCTCTAACTCATGCCTTTTTGTCAATGCCATTGTTTCCAACCCATGTAACATAGCTGGTCTCATTACCCTCTTCGAGACCTTCCTGTTCACTCTTACTGGTCTGTCACAAATCACTCCTGACACTCTTCTCCACCCATTCCATCCTGCCTGTACTCTATTCTTCACCTCTCTTCCACACTCACCATTACTCTGAACTATTGATCCCAAGTATTTAAACTCATCCACCTTCGCCACCTCTACTCCTTGTTATCCTCACCATTCCTCTATCCTCCCTCTCATTCACACACATATATTCTTAGTCCTGCTGACCTTCATTCCTCTTCTCTCTAGAGCATATCTCCATCTCTTCTTGGTCTCCTCCGCCTGTTCCCTACTCTTACTACAGATCACAATGTCATCTGCAAACATCATAGTCCACAGGGTCTCCTGTCTGATCTTGTCTGTCAACCTGTCCACCATTGCAAATAAGAAAGGGCTCAGAGCTGATCCTTGATGTAATTCCACCTCCACCTTAAACGCATCCGTCACTTCCATCGCAGACCTCACCGCTGTCACACTACCCTTGTACATATCCTGTACCACTCATACTTCTCGGACACTCCTGGCTTCCTCATACAATACCACAACTCCTCTCTAGGCACCCTGTCATATGCTTTCTCTAGGCACCCTGTCATGCTTTCTCTAAGTTTACAAAAACATAATACAACTCCTTCTGATCCTCTCCAACACACTCAGAGCAAACATTGCATCTGTAGTGCTCTTTCCCGGCATGAAACCATACTGCAGATCACTAATCACATCCCTTCTTAACTTTGCTTCCACTACTCTCCCATAAATTCATGCTGTGACTGATCAATTTAATCCCTCTGTAGTTACTACAGCTCTGTACATCATCCTTATTCTTAAAAATTGGTATCAAAACACTTTCTCCATTCCTCAGGCATCCTCTCACTTTCCAAGATTTCATTAAACAATCTGGTTAGAAACTCCACTGCCATTTCACCTAAACACCTCCATGCTTCCACATGTATGTCATCTGGACCAACAGCTGTAGATAAAGGAAAAAGCAGAGAGCTGAAACTGAGTGAGACTGAAAGCCTGAGAAATTCCTGAAGGCAGGGTGAATGCAGAGGTTCAAGTACGCAACCCTCAGGTCTAGGGTAACAAGGAAATCCTGACAAAGGAAGTAAGGTCTGAAGAGAGAGCATCTTGAAGAACAAAACTTCCAAAAAGGTGTTGAAGTACGACAAATTAGAATGGACCTCAATGTTCCCTTTTTCCTGGGGAGCAGGAATAGTCTTAAGTAGAAAGCTTTATCTTGGCCCTGTGGAGGAATTGGATCTATAATCCCCTGTACTATATCAGGGGAGGGATGAGATCAGACTGATTTATGGGGGGGGGGGTCCCCTTCAGGGAGGGAAGCTCTTTTTAGGACGTTCTGTAACCATTTTGTATGCTAGACAAGATCCATTTGTCTGTAGTAACAGTCCCTTACCAGGAGGAACAGAGGGCTCTATGGACTGAAGGAGGCAGAGAATAGTAGTGCATTTTTCTGGAAAAGTGTCTTAGGCTTTGAATCCTGCTAAGGTTTCTCCAGAAACCCATTTCTAAGTGGCTTTTGTTTCCTACAGACAAAGGTTTTAGAGGGATAGTTCCTTTGGTATGCAAGGACTAAGGTAAGGCAAATATGCTTGAAATCCTGCATGACTGCCTTTTTCCAGCAGAATTTTGAAGACGTCAGCAGCACAAGGGCCAAACAAGAGGTCCCTATGAAGGGTATAATCCAGAAGCTTGGCCTTAACATCTTCACAGAGGAACTAGAGGCAAAGCCAAATAAACCTGAAGATGCTTGAACTAGTGACCACTGCCCTGGAGGAAGTCTCTGTAGCATCATGGCTGCATTTAAGTGTGTTTGGTTATTTGGGTGACATTATCGGCATAGATGCAACCTGGGATTGACGTTCAAAATCCTCAAACACAGCCAGAGTCTTATTCAGGTTTCCAAGAACAGAAAATCATTTCTCTTTTGTAGTTTAGGGCCTTAACTGCCAGGGTGGTAGAAGTCAAGACTTTTTTGTCGTACATGTCTATGGCCCTCCAGTCTCTCAAATCGTATAACATTTGATGCAAGGATGGGTTTGATGGATCTATCTGTAAAAAAAAAAAAAAAAAAAAGGGGGGGGGGGGGACGGAGCAGTTCTTTACAAGAATTTCATCTCTTCAGGATCCCTGTAGAACCTACCTGGTTTCTTAGGTGCTGGTGGCTACAAGTCTGGGTTAGTAGATGAGAAGACAAAAGCATTCAAGGAAGCTTTCCGGAGAGGGGGCACAATGAGCTGCAGCCATAAGCACATATTTGGTGAGCACTCTTGAGGGTAAGAGGTCAGACAATGACAGAGTGCAGAAGTAACGACCATATCCTACCCAACAGCTCAAACTGCCACTAAATGTCTTAATTTTTACTTCCTTAATAAGCAGAGGGGAAGACTACAAGGCTAAACAAGCACGCATGTTTTTTCTGAACACTGTTTAGGCCACTGATATAAAATAACTCGTCTAAGGGACCTTTGTTTCTGTTAGTACCAAAATGAACCTGGAATAATACACAAATACTTATTGGTTAGGCAAGACATCCCATATGGCTCGTTACTTTAAGCAACATGAGCTCTTCCCTCAATGCCATTAGCAATGTATTATAAACAACAAAACCTAGAGATTTTTGTAAGTATAAAAAAGAAATATAGACATGGGAAAGAAAGATTTGACATGGGTGCAATATTTATGCAAAGGAGAAGGCCATATTAATCTATATGAAGAAGGCAGCCCCAAAGATATTAAGAAATACATGCAAAGGTATCCACATATGGAAAATTTCACAAAAAAATATCAAAAGAGGGGATGGAGAAAAGATTAGTAAAGTAGAAGTTGAAAAAGTAGAAGCTGAAATTAAAGAGTGCCTAGAAGTGAAGGATTTGGTATAGGTCTAACACAGGTAATATCACAGCATAACAGAGCAAGTCCCCAAAGTAAGGAAAAGCAGGAAGATTAGGAGACATCTGCAGAAATACAGACATTGGAAAGAAAGATTTAATATGGTGTAATATTTATGCAAAGGAGAAACCAAAACTAACCACATATCTTTGGTGCTGCTGTGTTTGCATTGAAGATAAGATAGTGTAAGAAACTTCTCTGTGTGGAAGATTTTCAGTCCATATATTTCTAGTTAATCACTGTATCAGATCAGACAATAGTAGTAGAAGTAGTTAACTTAAACTCGTCAAGTCAAAACAAACCAAAACAAAAAATAGAAAATATATAATTGTACAGCATTACTAAGTATTCTAAAGTAATCCAAGCAAGCCAGGCAGCCTGTTTCCAGTCAAAAATCCTTTAAGTACACAGACAAGAGATCCAAGTAAAACAAAAATACAGTAATTTCCTCAAGCTTTCTAAATATATCTATATATATATATATATCTATATATATATATATCTATATATATACACACACACATATATATCCACACTTTTTATCAGGCATGGGAGCGGTTTATTGTGCTGTAAAACAAAGTGTTATTGGTTGTTGTTGGTCTTTTGGCTTTTCCCCGGTTAGAGGTCGCCACAGCAGAACTCCGGTCTGCTGATTGGCAGTTTTTTTTTTTTATGGTGTCGAGTTGCCAGCCTGACGCCCAACCATCAACGAAGGCACGCCAATTCAACACGTCTTTCGAACGCCCACTCGACCGCGGGGAGGACATGCAGACTCCACACAGAATGTACTCCCAACCCAAGCCGGGAATTGAACGAGAGAACCTCTTGCTGTGAGGCAACAACTCTACCGCTGCACCACCGCAGAATACTCATTGTGCACATGTTAAATTCATATCTCTTTCCCCATCAGTGTGACATTCAAGCTGGTCCTGCCCTACTTAGTAGCTGTCATAATAATACATAAACCTTTATGTACTTTAAAATCAAATTTATAATGATGTGGTATCTCTTATTTAACCAGATTATTAAGTAGATTATTACATCTGTGACTTTATCGAAGACAATATATTACATGGCTGGAAATATATAAACCTTAGTTCATTTGGCAATCAAAAAATACATATAAATATATACACTTTGCATGTAAAAATCAATTTCTATTTTCATAACCTATTGTTAACAAAGATCGCTTTCGTCCTTCTAGACTTCTTCAGGTCTGTGTACAAGAACCCTAAAAACAATCTATAAAAAATCTATAAAAATATATATAATTGTATAATTAGTTAGTATTGTTATTGCACATTTTATCTTCCGCAGTGGTGCAGCGGTGGCATTGTTGCCTCACAGCAAGAGGTTGTCCCGTTCGATTCTCTGCTTGAGTTGGAAGTGCCTTCTGTATGGAGTCTGCAAGTCCTCCCCGCGGTCGAGTGGGCATTCAAAAGAAATGCGTTGAATGGGTGCACCTTCGTTGAAGGTTGGGCGTCGGGCTGGCAACTCGACCCCACAAAAACAAACAAAAAAAAAAACAACTGCCAATCATTAGCAGACTGGAGTTCCACTGTGGCGACCCCTAACCGGGAAAAGCCGAAAGACAAAAACAAAAAAGTTATAACACATCATTTTGAATAAAGAGGAAAAAAAGAACCAGAAAAAAATAAAAATAAGAAAAAAATGTATGTATGATGATGGAAACAAACTATACATTTTATTTAAAACCAATTTGTAGAATAAAATAAAATACAATTATTCATGTAAACAATGTGGCAATTTTCTATGTTCCAGTGCACTTTTAATTGAACAGTAGTAGTTTAGTCCAGGCATCCTAAAAGAGTTCAGCTTTAATTGCCACGAGTTCATGTTTTTCCAGAATATTCAGGGTGTCTCCTTCAAGATCACCCATGTCTATGCGATCCAGGATCTGGAACTTAAAACCTGCGTCTCTTATGAAGAGAAAGGTGTTTGGCTAGTGCATTATTTTTACATCCAGAGCGGATTTCTGACAGATGACCTGAAATCCTACACTTGAGTTTATTTATAGTCTTGCCCACATAGAATGCATCACATTCATTGCACTGTGCCCTGTAAATGACTTTTGTAGTGTTACAGTCACTCCCTGCACTGGTTTTAATGATCTTTTTTAAATAAGGGCAATAAACACTATCACCTTACTGTATAAATATACAAAATGTACAATTAGTTTCACATCTTTTAGTGCTTTTCTCATATGGTCTAGGTTTAAATTCAACAAAACTTCTAATGTTCCTGATCTTCCTATAAACAAATGATGGTGCTTCACCTAAGATGTTAATCAGAAAAGGGTTTCCTGTGACAATGTCCCAGTTTTCTTCAGTATTATTTTTGATACTGTGATAATCCAAAGGGTATGGATGCAGCTATTTTTGCATTTGTCATTCTCTGCGGAATTACTTAACATTTTTCTACTGGAGAGGTTGAGTGAAGGTGCTTCAGTCCTTTTCAGTTCTATAATGGGTTCCAGGATTTTTTTTTTTTTTTAACATTGGACTTTCATAGCCTCTCACTAGAAAATCATTCTCTAAGTTGTTCAGGTTTCTCAAAAATGGTTCCATCTCTGTGGTTGTTGGGTCTTTCGGCTTTTCCCAGTTAAGGGTCGCCACAGCGGAACTCCGGTCCGCTAATGATTGGCAG